>NW_025744896.1:82500-95000 GCF_021184085.1 Oncorhynchus gorbuscha
TCTTTGTTGTCATTCAACAAGAGGCGACTCGTTTTCATTCACATTTATACGGAAAGATATTACACCAAACATCTTAGTTAGAAGTAAAATTTTGCGACAAAATATCTCTTTCTTCAAAAACAACTCAATGAATGTCATTCATTTTTTGTATCTTATATTATATGTTGAGGAAGTGAATACTGGCTAAGGCATCTCAAAATGGACACAGTACAATTGCTGCTTTTTTCTTGGTTTTTTTTCAAGCAAATGTCTTTTAAGGAAGACTCAATGGGCTAGGGGAATCACCCACCTGGTGTCCCAGGTCTAAATCAGGCCCTGATTAGAGGGGAATCACCCACCTGGTGTCCCAGGTCTAAATCAGGCCCTGCTTATAGAGGGGAATCACCCACCTGGTGTCCCAGGTCTAAATCAGGCCCTGATTAGAGGGGAATCACCCACCTGGTGTCCCAGGTCTAAATCAGGCCCTGATTAGAGGGGAATCACCCACCTGGTGTCCCAGGTCTAAATCAGGCCCTGATCAGAGGGGAATCACCCACCTGGTGTCCCAGGTCTAAATCAGGCCCTGATCAGAGGGGAATCACCCACCTGGTGTCCCAGGTCTAAATCAGGCCCTGATCAGAGGGGAATCACCCACCTGGTGTCCCAGGTCTAAATCAGGCCCTGATCAGAGGGGAATCACCCACCTGGTGTCCCAGGTCTAAATCAGTCCCTGATCAGAGGGGAATCACCCACCTGGTGTCCCAGGTCTAAATCAGGCCCTGCTTATAGAGGGGAATCACCCACCTGGTGTCCCAGGTCTAAATCAGGCCCTGATCAGAGGGGAATCACCCACCTGGTGTCCCAGGTCTAAATCAGGCCCTGATCAGAGGGGAATCACCCACCTGGTGTCCCAGGTCTAAATCAGGCCCTGATCAGAGGGGAATCACCCACCTGGTGTCCCAGGTCTAAATCAGTCCCTGATCAGAGGGGAATCACCCACCTGGTGTCCCAGGTCTAAATCAGGCCCTGCTTATAGAGGGGAATCACCCACCTGGTGTCCCAGGTCTAAATCAGGCCCTGCTTATAGAGGGGAATCACCCACCTGGTGTCCCAGGTCTAAATCAGGCCCTGATCAGAGGGGAATCACCCACCTGGTGTCCCAGGTCTAAATCAGGCCCTGATCAGAGGGGAATCACCCACCTGGTGTCCCAGGTCTAAATCAGGCCCTGATCAGAGGGGAATCACCCACCTGGTGTCCCAGGTCTAAATCAGTCCCTGATCAGAGGGGAATCACCCACCTGGTGTCCCAGGTCTAAATCAGGCCCTGCTTATAGAGGGGAATCACCCACCTGGTGTCCCAGGTCTAAATCAGGCCCTGATTAGAGGGGAATCACCCACCTGGTGTCCCAGGTCTAAATCAGGCCCTGCTTATAGAGGGGAATCACCCACCTGGTGTCCCAGGTCTAAATCAGGCCCTGATCAGAGGGGAATCACCCACCTGGTGTCCCAGGTCTAAATCAGGCCCTGATCAGAGGGGAATCACCCACCTGGTGTCCCAGGTCTAAATCAGGCCCTGATCAGAGGGGAATCACCCACCTGGTGTCCCAGGTCTAAATCAGTCCCTGATCAGAGGGGAATCACCCACCTGGTGTCCCAGGTCTAAATCAGGCCCTGCTTATAGAGGGGAATCACCCACCTGGTGTCCCAGGTCTAAATCAGGCCCTGATTAGAGGGGAATCACCCACCTGTTGTCCCAGGTCTAAATCAGGCCCTGATTAGAGGGGAATCACCCACCTGGTGTCCCAGGTCTAAATCAGGCCCTGACTAGAGGGGAATCACCCACCTGGTGTCCCAGGTCTAAATCAGGCCCTGCTTATAGAGGGGAATCACCCACCTGGTGTCCCAGGTCTAAATCAGGCCCTGATTAGAGGGGAATCACCCACCTGGTGTCCCAGGTCTAAATCAGTCCCTGATTAGAGGGGAATCACCCACCTGGTGTCCCAGGTCTAAACCAGTCCCTGATTAGAGGGGAATCACCCACCTGGTGTCCCAGGTCTAAATCAGTCCCTGATTAGAGGGGAATCACCCACCTGGTGTCCCAGGTCTAAATCAGGCCCTGCTTATAGAGGGGAATCACCCACCTGGTGTCCCAGGTCTAAATCAGGCCCTGATTAGAGGGGAATCACCCACCTGTTGTCCCAGGTCTAAATCAGGCCCTGATTAGAGGGGAATCACCCACCTGGTGTCCCAGGTCTAAATCAGGCCCTGACTAGAGGGGAATCACCCACCTGGTGTCCCAGGTCTAAATCAGGCCCTGACTAGAGGGGAATCACCCACCTGGTGTCCCAGGTCTAAATCAGGCCCTGATTACAGGGGAATCACCCACCTGGTGTCCCAGGTCTAAATCAGACCCTGATCAGAGGGGAATCACCCACCTGGTGTCCCAGGTCTAAATCAGGCCCTGATTAGAGGGGAATCACCCACCTGGTGTCCCAGGTCTAAATCAGGCCCTGATTACAGGGGAATCACCCACCTGGTGTCCCAGGTCTAAATCAGACCCTGATCAGAGGGGAATCACCCACCTGGTGTCCCAGGTCTAAATCAGGCCCTGATTAGAGGGGAATCACCCACCTGGTGTCCCAGGTCTAAATCAGGCCCTGCTTATAGAGGGGAATCACCCACCTGGTGTCCCAGGTCTAAATCAGGCCCTGCTTAGAGGGGAACAAACCCACCTGTTGTCCCAGGTCTAAATCAGTCCCTGACTAGAGGGGAATCACCCACCTGGTGTCCCAGGTCTAAATCAGGCCCTGATTAGAGGGGAATCACCCACCTGGTGTCCCAGGTCTAAATCAGTCCCTGACTAGAGGGGAATCACCCACCTGGTGTCCCAGGTCTAAATCAGTCCCTGACTAGAGGGGAATCACCCACCTGGTGTCCCAGGTCTAAATCAGGCCCTGATTACAGGGGAATCACCCACCTGGTGTCCCAGGTCTAAATCAGACCCTGATCAGAGGGGAATCACCCACCTGGTGTCCCAGGTCTAAATCAGGCCCTGATTAGAGGACAACGATGTAAAACAGGTTCAGATTAGAATGTGGGCATAATAGACCACTTCATGGTGACCCAGGTCTAAATCAGGCCCTGATTAGAGGACAACGATGTAAAACAGGTTCAGATTAGAAAGTGGGGATAATAGACCACTTCATGGTGACCCAGGTCTAAACCAGTCCCTGATTAGAGGACAACGATGTAAAACAGGTTCGGATTAGAATGTGGGGATAATAGACCACTTCATGGTGACCCAGGTCAGGTCAGAGTTGTGTTCGTCATCCCAGAAGTATCCCATGTTTGGACTTATGTCAGCCTGCTCTATTTCTCTTCACAACAACTGATTGGACTGATGACCCCCCCCCCCCCCTGCCTCAATTACCACTCTAATGGGATCCTATAAAGCTAGCCACTAAAACTAGCTCTTAAGTGTTTTCTTTATTGTCCTAATGAAAGCAATGTTGGCATCAGGAATCTGCTGTGGATTGCAGGTCCTCCAGAGCTTCTCATTGTTACACACGTCCCAAAGAACGCATCCTAATTCCCTACATTTAGTGCACCACTTTTTTGTTGTTGTTGGACAGCTCTGCTTAGTGCACTAAGGAATATAAGGAGTGTGATTTGGGACGAATCCACAGTCTCTTCTCCCAGTAATGACATCAGCAGCTTCCTAAATTAGCTGCTGGCGTTGTGGATGATATGCAGGGAAACAGAGCCGACTGCATGTAACAGTATAATTTTAAACCGTCCCCTCGCCCATACCCGGGCATGAACCAGGGACCTTCTGCACACATCAACAACAGTCACCCACGAAGCATCGTTACCTATCGCTCCACAAAAGCCACGGCCCTTGCAGAGCAAGGGGAACTACTACTTCAAGGTCTCAGAGCAAGTGACGTAACCGATTGAAACGCTATTTAGCGCACACCGCTAACTAAGCTAGCCGTTTCACATCCGTTACACCACCGCTAACTAAGCTAGCCGTTTCACATCCATTACACCAACACCACCGCTAACTAAGCTAGCCGTTACACATCCGTTACACCAACACCACCGCTAACTAAGCTAGCCGTTTCACATCCGTTACACCAGCACCACCGCTAACTAAGCTAGCCGTTTCACATCCGTTACACTAGCACCACCGCTAACTAAGCTAGCCGTTTCACATCCGTTAACCAGCACCACCGCTAACTAAGCTAGCCGTTTCACATCCGTTACACCAGCACCACCGCTAACTAAGCTAGCCGTTTCACATCCGTTAACCAGCACCACCGCTAACTAAGCTAGCCGTTTCACATCTGTTACATCAGCACCACCGCTAACTAAGCTAGCCGTTTCCCATCCATTACACCAGCACCACCGCTAACTAAGCTAGCCGTTTCACATCCGTTACACTAGCACCACCGCTAACTAAGCTAGCCGTTTCACATCCGTTACACCAGCACCACCGCTAACTAAGCTAGCCGTTTCACATCCGTTAACCAGCACCACCGCTAACTAAGCTAGCCGTTTCACATCTGTTACATCAGCACCACCGCTAACTAAGCTAGCCGTTTCCCATCCATTACACCAGCACCACCGCTAACTAAGCTAGCCGTTTCACATCCGTTACACCAGCACCACCGCTAACTAAGCTAGCCGTTTCACATCCGTTACACCAGCACCACCGCTAACTAAGCTAGCCGTTTCACATCCGTTACACTAGCACCACCGCTAACTAAGCTAGCCGTTTCACATCCGTTACACTAGCACCACCGCTAACTAAGCTAGCCGTTTCACATCCGTTACACTAGCACCACCGCTAACTAAGCTAGCCGTTTCACATCCGTTACACTAGCACCACCGCTAACTAAGCTAGCCGTTTCACATCCGTTACATGCACATTGTCGCTACGAAACGTACTCTCTGATGTGGCGCCGTTCGGAAGGTCAACTGGGAGGGAATATGAGCTTTGTTCCTGTTTGTCTCTGAACTGATGGGATCAAGAGGTCATGTGTTTCCTGTGAACCAGAGTAGGGATAGACACTGTCAGGATGCTTTCTGGGAAGACACGGTCTCGGTCTCGGTCTCGGTCACGGTCTCGGTTTGGGACTCCAGCACTGCTGTTTCCTGTATCACCAGAACCCACTGTATCACTGTATCAGACTAGAGGGAGGGAGACGTTACATCACACTCATGATGCGCTGTGAGATGAGAGACAGGGAGAAGCAGGAGACTGGGGAGACTGCTGTCCTGCTCAGAGAGAGACAGAGGGGAGACTGCTGTCCTGCTCAGAGAGAGACAGAGGGGAGACTCCTGACCCACTCAGAGACAGACAGAGGGGAGACTCCTGACCCACTCAGAGACAGACAGAGGGGAGACTCCTGACCCGCTCAGAGAGAGACAGAGGGGAGACTCCTGACCCACTCAGAGAGAGACAGAGGGGAGACTCCTGTCCCACTCAGAGAGAGACAGAGGGGAGACTCCTGTCCCACTCAGAGAGAGACAGAGGGGAGACTCCTGTCCCACTCAGAGAGAGACAGAGGGGAGACTCCTGTCCCACTCAGAGAGAGACAGAGGGGAGACTCCTGTCCCACTCAGAGAGAGACAGAGAGAAGCAGACAGAGGGGAGACTGCTGTCCCACTCAGAGAGAGACAGAGGGGAGACTCCTGACCTGTTATTGGCTGAGAGGTAACTCCTGACCTGTTATTGGCTGAGAGAGGTAACTCCTGACCTGTGATTGGCTGAGAGAGGTAACTCCTGACCTGTGATTGGCTGAGAGAGGTAACTCCTGACCTGTTATTGGCTGAGAGAGGTAACTCCTGACCTGTTATTGGCTGAGAGAGGTAACTCCTGACCTGTGATTGGCTGAGAGAGGTAACTCCTGACCTGTGATTGGCTGAGAGAGGTAACTCCTGACCTGTGATTGGCTGAGAGAGGTAACTCCTGACCTGTTATTGGCTGAGAGAGGTAACTCCTGACCTGTTATTGGCTGAGAGAGGTAACTCCTGACCTGTGATTGGCTGAGAGAGAACTCCTGACCTGCGATTGGCTGAGAGAGGTAACTCCTGACCTGTGATTGGCTGGGAGAGGTAACTCCTGACCTGTGATTGGCTGAGAGGGATCATGTTGACACTGGACATTTATTTATCTAGTTTTAAGTTTTCTCACAAAGTCAATAATTTATCAACGTAATGATGGTGGATAGAGAAAGAAAACAAACTGGAGGGAGGAATAATGAGATATAGGTAGACAGGAGAGGGTTATGGGTAGACAGGAGAGGGTTATGGGTAGACAGGAGAGGGTTATGGGTAGACAGGAGAGGGTTATGGGTAGACAGGAGAGGGTTATGGGTAGACAGGAGAGGGTTATGGGTAGACAGGAGAGGGTTATGGGTAGACAGGAGAGGGTTATGGGTAGACAGGAGAGGGTTATGGGTAGACAGGAGAGGGTTATGGGTAGACAGGAGAGGGTTATGGGTAGACAGGAGAGGGTTATGGGTAGACAGGATAGGGTTATGGGTAGACAGGAGAGGGTTATGGGTAGACAGGAGAGGGTTATGGGTAGACAGGAGAGGGTTATGGGTAGACAGGAGAGGGTTATAGGTAGACAGGAGAGGGTTATAGGTAGACAGGAAAGGGTTATGGGTAGACAGGAGAGGTCTGGATAGGTCTGTAGTCTGAGAGGAGAGAGGGAGGGTTGTGGGTAGACAGGAGAGGGTTATAGGTAGACAGGAGAGGGTTATAGGTAGACAGGAAAGGGTTATGGGTAGACAGGAGAGGTCTGGATAGGTCTGTAGTCTGAGAGGAGAGAGGGAGGGTTATGGGTAGACAGGAGAGGTCTGGATAGGTCTGTAGTCTGAGGGGAGAGAGAGAGAGAGAGGGTTATGAGTAGACAGGAGAGGGTTATGGGTAGACAGGAGAGGGTTATGGGTAGACTGGAGAGGTCTGTAGTCTGAGGGGAGATGGAGAGGGTTGTGGGTAGACAGGAGAGGGTTATGGGTAGACAGGAGAGGTCTATAGTCTGAGGGGAGAGAGAGAGAGGGTTATGGGTAGACAGGGGAGGGTTATGTGTAGACATGAGAGGGTTATGGGTAGACTGGAGAGGTCTGTAGTCTGAGGGGAGAGAGAGAGGTTTATGGGTAGACAGGAGAGGTCTGTAGTCTGAGGGGAGATAGAGAGGGTTGTGGGTAGACAGGAGAGGGTTATGGGTAGACAGGAGAGGTCTATAGTCTGAGGGGAGAGAGAGAGGGTTATGGGTAGACAGGGGAGGGTTATGTGTAGACATGAGAGGGTTATGGGTAGACTGGAGAGGTCTGTCGTCTGAGGGGAGAGAGAGAGGGTTATGGGTAGATGAGGGTATTTCCGTCCTGAAGAACCTTGATGAGCCCCATGTCCAGGCCAGTCAGCTGTTCATCCAGTCATTGTAATGTTATCCAGGGTATGTTAGGTAGTGAAGCCATCCTTAAGTATGTAGATGTTGTCTGGGGTTAAGGTGTAGGATGTGGGAGCGTTCATCAGGCCCTCGTACACTTCCTGTGTCTTTAATACCAGACTTCCTGCTTCTCCAGACAGAGAACGCTGTGATCTCCAGGCTGCAGGCTCTTCTGGTGTCTCAGGGTTGATGAGGCGGCATGGCCTCTCTCTCTCTGTGTGTTGGGGGCGTCCATAGAGATAGATAGAGAGAGATATGAAGAGGGAGAGATAGAGGGAGAGTGGGAGATATATATAGGGAAATATATATAGGAAGAGATAGATAGAGAGAGAGAGAGAGAGATGGAGAGGGAGAGAGAGGGGGAGATATATATAGGGAAATATATATAGGAAGAGATAGATAGGGAGAGATAGAGATGGAGAGGGAGAGTGGGAGATATATATAGGGAAATATATATAGGAAGAGATAGATAGAGAGAGAGAGAGGGGGAGATATATATAGGGAAATATATATAGGAAGAGATAGATCGGGAGAGATAGAGGGGGAGAGAGGAGGAGAGGGAGAGATGGAGAGGGAGAGATATAAATGGAGAGGCAAGATAGAGATGGAGAGGGATAGATGGAGAGGAGATAAACAGGGGGAGAGATAGAGGAGATAAACAGGGGGATAGATAGAGAGGAGATAAACAGGGGGAGAGATAGAGAGGAGATAAACAGGGGGAGAGATAGAGAGGAGATAAACAGGGGAGAGATAGAGAGGAGATAAACAGGGGGAGAGATAGAGAGGAGATAAACAGGGGGAGAGATAGAGAGGAGATAAACAGGGGAGAGATAGAGAGGAGATGAACAGGGAGAAGGTTGGAGAGGAGATAAACAGGGGAGAGATGGAGAGGAGATAAACAGGGAGAAGGGGAGAGGAGATAAACAGGGGGAGAGATAGTTAGGAGATAAACAGGGGAGAGATGGAGAGGAGAGGGGGAGAGATAGAGAGGAGATAAACAGGGGGAGAGATGGAGAGGAGATAAACAGGGAGAAGGTTGGAGAGGAGATAAACAGGGGGAGAGATAGTTAGGAGATAAACAGGGAGAAGGTTGGAGAGGAGATAAACAGGGGGAGAGATGGAGAGGAGATAAACAGGGAGAAGGTTGGAGAGAGATAAACAGGGGGAGAGATAGTTAGGAGATAAACAGGGGGAGAGATGGAGAGGAGATAAACAGGGGAGAGATGGAGAGGAGATAAACAGGGAGAAGGTTGGAGAGGAGATAAACAGGGGAGAGATAGAGAGGAGATAAACAGGGGGAGAGATGGAGAGGAGATAAACAGGGGAGAGATAGAGAGGAGATAAACAGGGAGAGAAATGGAGAGGATATAAACAGGGGGAGAGATAGAGAGGAGATAAACAGGGGAGAGATGGAGAGGAGATAAACAGGGGAGAGATGGAGAGGAGATAAACAGGGAGAAGGTTGGAGAGGATATAAACAGAGGAGAGATAGTTAGGAGATAAACAGGGGGAGAGATGGAGAGGAGATAAACAGGGGGAGAGATGGAGAAGAGATAAACAGGGGGAGAAATGGAGAGGAGATAAACAGGGGAGAGATAGAGAGGAGATAAACAGGGGGAGAGATAAACAGAGGGAGAGATGGAGAGGAGATAAACAGGGGAGAGATGGAGAAGAGATAAACAGGGGGAGAAATGGAGAGGAGATAAACAGGGGGATAGATGGAGAGGAGAGAAACAGGGGGAGAGATAGAGAGGAGATAAACAGGGGGAGAGTAGGAGAGGAGATAAACAGGGGGAGAGATAGAGAAGATAAACAGGGGGAGAGATAGAGAGGAGATTAACAGGGGGAGAGATAGAGATGATATAAACAGGGGAGAGATAGAGAGGAGATAAACAGGGGGAGAGATAGAGAGGAGATAAACAGGGGGAGAGATGGAGAGGAGATAAACAGGGGAGAGATAAACAGGGAGAGAGATAGAGAGGAGATAAACAGGAGGAGAGATTGAGAGGAGATAAACAGGGGGAGAGATAGAGAGGAGATAAACAGGGGGAGTGATGGAGAGGAGATAAACAGGGGGAGAGATGGAGAGGAGATAAACAGGGAGAGAAATGGAGAGGAGATAAACAGGGGAGAGATAGAGAGGAGATAAACAGGGAGAGAAATGGAGAGGAGATAAACAGGGGGAGAGATAGAGAGGAGATAAACAGGGGAGAGATGGAGAGGAGATAAACAGGGGGAGAGATGGAGAGGAGATAAACAGGGGGAGAGATGGAGAGGAGATAAACAGGGAGAAGGTTGGAGAGGATATAAACAGAGGGAGAGAAACAGGGGGAGAGATAAACAGGGGGAGAGATGGAGAAGAGATAAACAGGGGGAGAAATGGGAGGAGATAAACAGGGGGAGAGATGGAGAGGAGATAAACAGGGGAGAGATGGAGAGGAGATAAACAGGGGGAGAAATGGAGAGGAGATAAACAGGGGGAGAGATTGAGAGGAGATAAACAGGGGGAGAAATGGAGAGGAGATAAACAGGGGGAGAGATAGAGAGGAGATAAACAGGGGGAGAGATGGAGAGGAGATAAACAGGGGGAGAAATGGAGAGGAGATAAACAGGGGGAGAGATAGAGAGGAGATAAACAGGGAGAGAAATGGAGAGGAGATAAACAGGGGGAGAGATAGAGAGGAGATAAACAGGGGGAGAGATGGAGAGGAGATAAACAGGGGGAGAGATGGAGAGGAGATAAACAGGGGGAGAGATAGAGAGGAGATAAACAGGGGGAGTGATGGAGAGGAGATAAACAGGGGGAGAGATGGAGAGGAGATAAACAGGGAGAGAAATGGAGAGGAGATAAACAGGGGGAGAGATAGAGAGGAGATAAACAGGGAGAGAAATGGAGAGGAGATAAACAGGGGAGAGATAGAGAGGAGATAAACAGGGGGAGAGATGGAGAGGAGATAAACAGGGGAGAGATGGAGAGGAGATAAACAGGGGAGAGAGAGATAAACAGGGAGAAGGTTGGAGAGGATATAAACAGAGGGAGAGAAACAGGGGAGAGATGGAGAAGAGATAAACAGGGGGAGAGATGGAGAAGAGATAAACAGGGGGAGAAATGGAGAGGAGATAAACAGGGGAGAGATGGAGAGGAGATAAACAGGGGGAGAGATGGAGAGGAGATAAACAGGGGAGAAATGGAGAGGAGATAAACAGGGGGAGAGATTGAGAGGAGATAAACAGGGGGAGAAATGGAGAGGAGATAAACAGGGGAGAGATAGAGAGGAGATAAACAGGGGAGAGATGGAGAGGAGATAAACAGGGGAGAAATGGAGAGAGATAAACAGGGAGAGATAGAGAGGAGATAAACAGGGAGAGAAATGGAGAGGAGATAAACAGGGGAGAGATAGAGAGGAGATAAACAGGGGAGAGATGGAGAGGAGATAAACAGGGGGAGAGATGGAGAGGAGATAAACAGGGGGAGAAATGGAGAGGAGATAAACAGGGGAGAGATGGAGAAGAGATAAACAGGGGAGAGATAGAGAGGAGATAAACAGGGGGAGAGATAGAGAGGTGATAAACAGGGGGAGAGATAAACAGAGGGAGAGATGGAGAGGAGATAAACAGGGGGATAGATGGAGAGGAGAGAAACAGGGGGAGAGATAGAGAGGAGATAAACAGGGGGAGATAGAGAGGAGATAAACAGGTGGAGAGAGAGGAGATAAACAGGGGAGAGATAAACAGGGAGAGAGATAGAGAGGAGATAAACAGGAGGAGAGATTGAGAGGAGATAAACAGGGGAGAGATAGTTAGGAGATAAACAGGAGGAGAGATAGAGAGGAGATAAACAGGGGGAGAGATAGAGAGGAGATAAACAGGGGGAGAGATAGAGAGGAGATAAACAGGGGGAGAGATAGAGAGGAGATAAACAGGGGGAGAGATGGAGAGGAGATAAACAGGGGAGAGATGGAGAAGAGATAAACAGGGGGAGAAATGGAGAGGAGATAAACAGGGGAGAGATGGAGAGGAGATAAACAGGGGAGAGATGGAGAGGAGATAAACAGGGGGAGAAATGGAGAGGAGATAAACAGGGGAGAGATTGAGAGGAGATAAACAGGGGAGAAATGGAGAGGAGATAAACAGGGGGAGAGATAGAGAGGAGATAAACAGGGGGAGAGATGGAGAGGAGATAAACAGGGGGAGAAATGGAGAGGAGATAAACAGGGGAGAGAGAGAGAGGAGATAAACAGGGAGAGAAATGGAGAGGAGATAAACAGGGGGAGAGATAGAGAGGAGATAAACAGGGGAGAGATGGAGAGGAGATAAACAGGGGGAGAGATGGAGAGGAGATAAACAGGGGGAGAAATGGAGAGGAGATAAACAGGGGGAGAGATGGAGAAGAGATAAACAGGGGGAGAGATAGAGAGGAGATAAACAGGGGGAGAGATAGAGGTGATAAACAGGGGGAGAGATAAACAGAGGGAGAGATGGAGAGGAGATAAACAGGGGGATAGATGGAGAGGAGAGAAACAGGGGGAGAGATAGAGAGGAGATAAACAGGGGGAGAGTAGAGAGAGGAGATAAACAGGTGGAGAGATAGAGAGGAGATAAACAGGGGGAGAGATAAACAGGGAGAGAGATAGAGAGGAGATAAACAGGAGGAGAGATTGAGAGGAGATAAACAGGGGGAGAGATAGTTAGGAGATAAACAGGAGGAGAGATAGAGAGGAGATAAACAGGGGGAGAGATAGAGAGGAGATAAACAGGGGAGAGATAGAGAGGAGATAAACAGGGGGAGAGATAGAGAGGAGATAAACAGGGGGAGAGATGGAGAGGAGATAAACAGGGGGAGAGATGGAGAAGAGATAAACAGGGGGAGAGATAGAGAGGAGATAAACAGGGGGAGAGATAAACATCCCTCCATCCCCTCCATCCCTCCATGCCAGTAAGTCTGTTCTACCCTGCTCTGTCTTTGTGGCATGCTTCAACAGCACTCTAACAAATGAAGTCGGATAAATATTTAAATAAACAACGACCTGCATCCAAAACAAATACCCAGTCGGTTATT
>NW_025744896.1:100000-113226 GCF_021184085.1 Oncorhynchus gorbuscha
GAGAGAGAGAAGAGAGAGAGAGAGAGAGAAGTAGAGAGAGAGAGAGAAGTAGAGAGAGAGAGAGAAGTAGAGAGAGTGAGAGAGAAGTAGAGAGAGAGAGAGAGAGAGAGAAGTAGAGAGAGATAGAGAAGTAGAGAGAGAAGGAGAGAGAGAGAGAGAAGGAGAGAGAGAGAGAGAAGTAGAGAGAGAGAGTTCTAGAAGAGGGTGGGTTGAGGGTGGGGCTGTAATGGCATGAGGCAGGGGAATAACAGCCCTGTGCTCTGCTACAGGGAATAACCAGTATATTCCAGAACTCAGCTGTGAGGAGAGTAGGCCCTGAGGAATCGTTACAGCGTGGGCGGTTTGAGAGGCCTCTGGATGCTCCCTCTATCACCTCTGCGAGTCGCCCACACAGCCTTGAGCCCCATCCCGTGCCTCCACAGCGCAGCACCACTAAAAGCCTGAACTCTGAGTCCAGACACTTCTTCTCTCACAGGCCTACATCCTCTAACATGCCTCCAGCCTCTCTAACAGACCTGCAGGCTCTCTAATAGACCTACAGCTTCTCTAACAGACCTACAGCCTCTCTTATAGCCTCTCTAACAGGCCTACAACCTCTCTTACAGCCTCTCTAACATACCTACAGCCTCTCTAACAGACCTACAGCCTCTCTAACAGACATGCAGCCTCTCTAACAGACGTACAGCCTCTCTAACAGACCTACAGCCTCTCTAACAGACCTACAGCCTCTCTAACATACCTACAGCATCTCTAACAGACCTGCAGCATCTCTAACAGACCTGCAGCCTCTCTAACAGACTTACAGCCTCTCTAACAGACTTACAGCCTCTCTAACAGACCTACAGCCTCTCTAACAGACCTACAGCCTCTCTAACAGACCTACAGCCTCTCTAACAGACCTACAGCCTCTCTTATAGCCTCCTACAGCTTCTCTAACAGACCTACAGCCTCTCTAACAGACCTACAGCCTCTCTTATAGCCTCCGACAGCCTCTCTAACAGACCTACAGCCTCTCTAACAGACCTACAGCCTCTCTTATAGCCTCCTACAGCCTCTCTGACAGCCTCTCTAACAGACCTACAGCCTCTCTTATAGCCTCCGACAGCCTCTCTAACAGACCTACAGACTCTCTAACAGACCTACAGCCTCTCTAACAGGCCTACATCCTCTCTTATAGCCTCCGACAGCCTCTCTAACAGACCTACAGCCTCTCTTATAGCCTCCTACAGCCTCTCTGACAGCCTCTCTAACAGACCTACAGCCTCTCTTATAGCCTCCGACAGCCTCTCTAACAGACCTACAGCCTCTCTAACAGGCCTACATCCTCTCTTATAGCCTCCGACAGCCTCTCTAACAGACCTACAGCCTCTCTTATAGCCTCCGACAGACTCTCTAACAGACCTACAGCCTCTCTAACAGACCTACATTCTCTCTTATAGCCTCCGACAGCCTCTCTAACAGACCTACAGCCTCTCTGACAGGCCCTACCCTGGGTCCACACTGGGCCTACCCTGGGCCTACCCTGGGCCCACACTGGGCCGACACTGGGCCCACACTGGGCCTACCCTGGGTCCACACTGGGGCTACACTGGGTCAGGAAAGGCCATGACAGATCAGGACTGGTCAGGTTGGGACAGGTCAGGTCAGAACAGGACAGGTCAGAACAGGACAGGACAGGTCAGAACAGGACAGGACTGGACAGGTCAGAACAGGACTGGACAGGTCAGAACAGGACAGGACAGGTCAGAACTGGACTGGACAGGTCAGACCAGGACAGGTCAGACCAGGACAGGTCAGACCAGGACAGGACAGGTCAGACCAGGACTGGACAGGTCAGACCAGGACAGGTCAGACCAGGACAGGTCAGACCAGGACAGGTCAGACCAGGACAGGACAGGTCAGACCAGGACTGGACAGGACAGGTCAGACCAGGACAGGACAGGTCAGACCAGGACAGGACAGGTCAGAACTGGTCCTCCCCCACCAGGCTCTTTTTTCTTGACCTCTCTGATGATGACTGGGTCACTGCCTCCATGATGTCATCCTGGGGGACAGGTTTGTCCCCAGCAGTCTAAGCCTCCGTCCCAAATGCCAGCCGATTCCCTACGCAGTAGTGCACTATGTAGGGAATAGGGCTCTGGTCTAAAGTAGTGCACTATATAGGGAATAGGGCTCTGGTCTAAAGTAGTGCACTATATAGGGAATAGGGTCCTGGTCTAAAGTAGTGCATTATATAGGGAATAGGGTCCTGGTCTAAAGTAGTGTACTATATAGGGAATAGGGCTCTGGTCTATAGTAGTGCACTATATAGGGAATAGGGCTCTGGTCTATAGTAGTGTACTATATAGGGAATAGGGCTCTGGTCTATAGTAGTGTACTATATAGGGAATAGGGCCCTGGTCTATAGTAGTGCACTATATAGGGAATAGGGCTCTGGTCTATAGTAGTGCACTAAAGAGGGAATAGGGCTCTGGTCTATAGTAGTGCACTATGTAGGGAATAGGGCTCTGGTCTATAGTAGTGCACTATGTAGGGAATAGGGCTCTGGTCTATAGTAGTGCACTATATAGGGAATAGGGCTCTGGTCTATAGTGTGGTCCTTCTGTAGCTTAGTTGGTAGAGCATGGCGCTTGTAACGCCAGGGTAGTGGGTTCGATTCCCGGGACCACCCATACGTAGAATGTATGCACACATGACTGTAGGGCCCTGGTCTAAAGTAGTGCACTAAATAGGGAATAGGGCTCTGGTCTAAGTAGTGCACTAAATAGGGAATAGGGCCCTGGTCTAAAGTAGTGCACTAAAGAGGGAATAGGGCCCTGGTCTAAGTAGTGCACTAAATAGGGAATAGGGCCCTGGTCTATAGTAGTGCACTATATAGGGAATAGGGCTCTGGTCTATAGTAGTGTACTATATAGGGAATAGGGCTCTGGTCTAAAGTAGTGCATTAAAGAGGGAATAGGGCCCTGGTCTAAGTAGTGCACTAAATAGGGAATAGGGCCCTGGTCTATAGTAGTGCACTATATAGGGAATAGGGCCCTGGTCTAAAGTAGTGCACTATAGAGGGAATAGGGCCCTGGTCTATAGTAGTGCACTATATAGGGAATAGGGCCCCTGGTCTAAAGTAGTGCACTAAATAGGGAATAGGGCCCCTGGTCTAAAGTAGTGCACTAAATAGGGAATAGGGCCCTGGTCTAAAGTAGTGCACTAAATAGGGAATAGGGTTTCCGTTGTGCTCTGACCAACGGGTAGTATAACTTTTTCATTATATTTCATTATATCACAACGGTTTGATTTGCCTTATCTTAGCAATTTCTTCTCAGCTAGCTACATAGCCGTCTTTGTATCAAAGATAATTGCGTAATTATCGTATTTCGCCGTCCTAACGTAGTCTTCACTAGCCAGCTAGCTAACGTCCACTGATTAGCTGCACTGAGAAACTTTTACACTCAACTGAACGACTTGATTAGTTTAGTGTTAGCTACCTACATAGCTGTCTTTGCTGTCTTCGTATCATCGTATCATCGTATCCAAGATAATTGTGTTGTTTAGGTTTAGAGTGTGTAGTCTTAGAGTGATTATCTTAATTTACCGAGGTTAGCTAGCCAGCTATTTGTCGTCCTTAACGTAGGTGACTCTGCTAGCTAGCCAACAGCTAGCCAACGCTAGCCAACGTCTTCTGTATAGAACTCAACTACCCGGTCGCATTCACAGGTTGTATCACATTTTCACTTCATTTCATTACAGTACAACGGTTTGATTTGTTTGATCGTAGCTAGCTACTTAGCTAGCTACATAGCCGTCTTTGTATCAAAGATAATTGTGTAGTCTAGAGCGATTTTCTAGGTTCGCTAGCCATCTATTGTCGTTCTTTTAACGCAACGTAACGTAAACAACACTGCTAGCTAGCCTGCTAGCCCCGAATAGCAACACTGCAGAAACTATTACACTCAACGGAATGACTTGATTAGTGTAGTGTCAACAACGCACCCACTGCCAGCTGGCCTACTTCAGCAGTACTGTATCATTTTAATCATTTTAGTCAATAAGATTCTTGCTACGTAGCTTAACTTTCTGAACATTCGAGACGTGTAGTCCACTTGTCATTCCAATCTCCTTTGCATTAGCGTAGCCTCTTCTGTAGCCTGTCAACTATGTGTCTGTTTATCCCTGTTCTCTCCTCTCTGCACAGACCATACAAACGCTCCTCACCGCGTGGCCGCGGCCACCCTACTCTGGTGGTCCCAGCGCGCACGACCCACGTGGAGTTCCAGGTCTCCGGTAGCCTCTGGAACTGCCAATCTGCGGTCAACAAGGCAGAGTTCATCTCAGCCTATGCCTCCCTCCAGTCCCTCGACTTCTTGGCACTGACGGAAACATGGATCACCACAGACAACACTGCTACTCCTACTGCTCTCTCTTCGTCCGCCCACGTGTTCTCGCACACCCCGAGAGCATCTGGTCAGCGGGGTGGTGGCACCGGGATCCTCATCTCTCCCAAGTGGTCATTCTCTCTTTCTCCCCTTACCCATCTGTCTATCGCCTCCTTTGAATTCCATGCTGTCACAGTTACTAGCCCTTTCAAGCTTAACATCCTTATCATTTATCGCCCTCCAGGTTCCCTCGGAGAGTTCATCAATGAGCTTGATGCCTTGATAAGCTCCTTTCCTGAGGACGGCTCACCTCTCACAGTTCTGGGCGACTTTAACCTCCCCACGTCTACCTTTGACTCTTTCCTCTCTGCCTCCTTCTTTCCACTCCTCTCCTCTTTTGACCTCACCCTCTCACCTTCCCCCCTACTCACAAGGCAGGCAATACGCTCGACCTCATCTTTACTAGATGCTGTTCTTCCACTAACCTCACTGCAACTCCCCTCCAAGTCTCCGACCACTGCCTTGTATCCTTTTCCCTCTCGCTCTCATCCAACACCTCCCACACTGCCCCTACTCGGATGGTATCGCGCCGTCCCAACCTTCGCTCTCTCTCCCCGCTACTCTCTCCTCTTCCATCCTATCATCTCTTCCCTCCGCTCAAACCTTCTCCCACCTATCTCCTGATTCTGCCTCCTCAACCCTCCTCTCCTCCCTCTCTGCATCCCTTGACTCTCTATGTCCCCTATCCTCCAGGCCGGCTCGGTCCTCCCCTCCCGCTCCGTGGCTCGATGACTCATTGCGAGCTCACAGAACAGGGCTCCGGGCAGCCGAGCGGAAATGGAGGAAAACTCGCCTCCCTGCGGACCTGGCATCCTTTCACTCCCTCCTCTCTACATTTTCCTCCTCTGTCTCTGCTGCTAAAGCCACTTTCTACCACGCTAAATTCCAAGCATCTGCCTCTAACCCTAGGAAGCTCTTTGCCACCTTCTCCTCCCTCCTGAATCCTCCGCCCCCTCCCCCCCCTCCTCCCTCTCTGCAGATGACTTCGTCAACCATTTTGAAAAGAAGGTCGACGACATCCGATCCTCGTTTGCTAAGTCAAACGACACCGCTGGTTCTGCTCACACTGCCCTACCCTGTGCTCTGACCTCTTTCTCCCCTCTCTCTCCAGATGAAATCTCGCGTCTTGTGACGGCCGGCCGCCCAACAACCTGCCCGCTTGACCCTATCCCCTCCTCTCTTCTCCAGACCATTTCCGGAGACCTTCTCCTTACCTCACCTCGCTCATCAACTCATCCCTGACCGTTGGCTACGTCCCTTCCGTCTTCAAGAGAGCGAGAGTTGCACCCCTTCTGAAAAAACCTACACTCGATCCCTCCGATGTCAACAATTACAGACCAGTATCCCTTCTTTCTTTTCTCTCCAAAACTCTTGAACGTGCCGTCCTTGGCCAGCTCTCCCGCTATCTCTCTCTGAATGACCTTCTTGATCCAAATCAGTCAGGTTTCAAGACTAGTCATTCAACTGAGACTGCTCTCCTCTGTATCACGGAGGCGCTCCGCACTGCTAAAGCTAACTCTCTCTCCTCTGCTCTCATCCTTCTAGATCTATCGGCTGCCTTCGATACTGTGAACCATCAGATCCTCCTCTCCACCCTCTCCGAGTTGGGCATCTCCGGCGCGGCCCACGCTTGGATTGCGTCCTACCTGACAGGTCGCTCCTACCAGGTGGCGTGGCGAGAATCTGTCTCCTCACCACGCGCTCTCACCACTGGTGTCCCCCAGGGCTCTGTTCTTGGCCCTCTCCTATTCTCGCTATACACCAAGTCACTTGGCTCTGTCATAACCTCACATGGTCTCTCTTATCATTGCTATGCAGACGACACACAATTAATCTTCTCCTTTCCCCTTCTGATGACCAGGTGGCTTAATCGCATCTCTGCATGTCTGGCAGACATATCAGTGTGGATGACGGATCACCACCTCAAGCTGAACCTCGGCAAGACGGAGCTGCTCTTCCTCCCGGGGAAGGACTGCCCGTTCCATGATCTCGCCATCACGGTCGACAACTCCATTGTGTCCTCCTCCCAGAGCGCCAAGAACCTTGGCGTGATCCTGGACAACACCCTGTCGTTCTCAACTAACATCAAGGCGGTGGCCCGTTCCTGTAGGTTCATGCTCTACAACATCCGCAGAGTACGACCCTGCCTCACACAGGAAGCGGCGCAGGTCCTAATCCAGGCACTTGTCATCTCCCGTCTGGATTACTGCAACTCGCTGTTGGCTGGGCTCCCTGCCTGTGCCATTAAACCCCTTCAACTCATCCAGAACGCCGCAGCCCGTCTGGTGTTCAACCTTCCCAAGTTCTCTCACGTCACCCCGCTCCTCCGTTCTCTCCACTGGCTTCCAGTTGAAGCTCGCATCCGCTACAAGACCATGGTGCTTGCCTACGGAGCTGTGAGGGGAACGGCACCTCAGTACCTCCAGGCTCTGATCAGGCCCTACACCCAAACAAGGGCACTGCGTTCATCCACCTCTGGCCTGCTCGCCTCCCTACCACTGAGGAAGTACAGCTCCCGCTCAGCCCAGTCAAAACTGTTCGCTGCCCTGGCCCCCCAATGGTGGAACAAACTCCCTCACGACGCCAGGACAGCGGAGTCAATCACCACCTTCCGGAGACACCTGAAACCCCACCTCTTTAAGGAATACCTAGGATAGGTTAAGTAATCCCTCTCACCCCACCCCCCTAAGTTTTAGATGCACTATTGTTAAGTGACTGTCCCACTGGATGTCATAAGGTGAATGCACCAATTTGTAAGTCGCTCTGGATAAGAGCGTCTGCTAAATGACTTAAATGTAAATGTAAATGTAAATGATCTAAAGTAGTGCACTAAATAGGGAATAGGGCCCTGGTCTAAAGTAGTGCACTAAATAGGGAATAGGGTTTCCGTTGTGCTCTGATCTAAAGTAGTGCACTAAATAGGGAATAGGGCCCTGGTCTAAAGTAGTGCACTAAATAGGGAATAGGGCCCTGATCTAAAGTAGTGCACTAAATAGGTAATAGGGTCCTGGTCTAAAGTAGTGCACTAAATAGGGAATAGGGTTTCCGTTGTGCTCTGATCTAAAGTAGTGCACTAAATAGGGAATAGGGCCCTGGTCTAAAGTAGTGCACTAAATAGGGAATAGGGCCCTGGTCTAAAGTAGTGCACTAAATAGGGAATAGGGCCCTGGTCTAAAGTAGTGCACTAAATAGGGAATAGGGTTTCCGTTGTGCTCTGATCTAAAGTAGTGCACTAAATAGGGAATAGGGCCCTGGTCTAAAGTAGTGCACTAAATAGGGAATAGGGTTTCCGTTGTGCTCTGATCTAAAGTAGTGCACTAAATAGGGAATAGGGCCCTGGTCTAAAGTAGTGCACTAAATAGGGAATAGGGCCCTGATCTAAAGTAGTGCACTAAATAGGTAATAGGGTCCTGGTCTAAAGTAGTGCACTAAATAGGGAATAGGGTTTCCGTTGTGCTCTGATCTAAAGTAGTGCACTAAATAGGGAATAGGGCCCTGGTCTAAAGTAGTGCACTAAATAGGGAATAGGGCCCTGGTCTAAAGTAGTGCACTAAATAGGGAATAGGGCCCTGGTCTATAGTAGTGCACTATATAGGGAATAGGGCTCTGGTCTATAGTAGTGTACTATATAGGGAATAGGGCTCTGGTCTAAAGTAGTGCATTAAAGAGGGAATAGGGCCCTGGTCTAAGTAGTGCACTAAATAGGGAATAGGGCCCTGGTCTATAGTAGTGCACTATATAGGGAATAGGGCCCTGGTCTAAAGTAGTGCACTATAGAGGGAATAGGGCCCTGGTCTATAGTAGTGCACTATATAGGGAATAGGGCCCCTGGTCTAAAGTAGTGCACTAAATAGGGAATAGGGCCCCTGGTCTAAAGTAATGCACTAAATAGGGAATAGGGCCCTGGTCTAAAGTAGTGCACTAAATAGGGAATAGGGTTTCCGTTGTGCTCTGATCTAAAGTAGTGCACTAAATAGGGAATAGGGCCCTGGTCTAAAGTAGTGCACTAAATAGGGAATAGGGTTTCCGTTGTGCTCTGATCTAAAGTAGTGCACTAAATAGGGAATAGGGCCCTGGTCTAAAGTAGTGCACTAAATAGGGAATAGGGCCCTGATCTAAAGTAGTGCACTAAATAGGTAATAGGGTCCTGGTCTAAAGTAGTGCACTAAATAGGGAATAGGGTTTCCGTTGTGCTCTGATCTAAAGTAGTGCACTAAATAGGGAATAGGGCCCTGGTCTAAAGTAGTGCACTAAATAGGGAATAGGGCCCTGGTCTAAAGTAGTGCACTAAATAGGGAATAGGGCCCTGGTCTAAAGTAGTGCACTAAATAGGGAATAGGGTTTCCGTTGTGCTCTGATCTAAAGTAGTGCACTAAATAGGGAATAGGGCCCTGGTCTAAAGTAGTGCACTAAATAGGGAATAGGGTTTCCGTTGTGCTCTGATCTAAAGTAGTGCACTAAATAGGGAATAGGGCCCTGGTCTAAAGTAGTGCACTAAATAGGGAATAGGGCCCTGGTCTAAAGTAGTGCACTAAATAGGGAATAGGGTCCTGGTCTAAAGTAGTGCACTAAATAGGGAATAGGGTCCTGGTCTAAAGTAGTGCACTAAATAGGGAATAGGGTTTCCGTTGTGCTCTGATCTAAAGTAGTGCACTAAATAGGGAATAGGGCCCTGGTCTAAAGTAGTGCACTAAATAGGGAATAGGGCCCTGGTCTAAAGTAGTGCACTAAATAGGGAATAGGGTCCTGGTCTAAAGTAGTGCACTAAATAGGGAATAGGGTCCTGGTCTAAAGTAGTGCACTAAATAGGGAATAGGGTTTCCGTTGTGCTCTGATCTAAAGTAGTGCACTAAATAGGGAATAGGGCCCTGGTCTAAAGTAGTGCACTAAATAGGGAATAGGGTCCTGGTCTAAAGTAGTGCACTAAATAGGGAATAGGGTCCTGGTCTAAAGTAGTGCACTAAATAGGGAATAGGGTTTCCGTTGTGCTCTGATCTAAAGTAGTGCACTAAATAGGGAATAGGGCCCTGGTCTAAAGTAGTGCACTAAATAGGGAATAGGGCCCTGGTCTAAAGTAGTGCACTAAATAGGGAATAGGGTCCTGGTCTAAAGTAGTGCACTAAATAGGGAATAGGGTCCTGGTCTAAAGTAGTGCACTAAATAGGGAATAGGGTTTCCGTTGTGCTCTGATCTAAAGTAGTGCACTAAATAGGGAATAGGGCCCTGGTCTAAAGTAGTGCACTAAATAGGGAATAGGGCCCTGGTCTAAAGTAGTGCACTAAATAGGGAATAGGGTCCTGGTCTAAAGTAGTGCACTAAATAGGGAATAGGGCCCTGGTCTATAGTAGTGCACTAAATAGGGAATAGGGCCCTGGTCTAAAGTAGTGCACTAAATAGGGAATAGGGCCCTGGTCTAAAGTAGTGCACTAAATAGGGAATAGGGCCCTGGTCTATAGTAGTGCACTATGTAGGGAATAGGGCCCTGGTCTAAAGTAGTGCACTAAATAGGGAATAGGGCCCTGGTCTAAAGTAGTGCACTAAATAGGGAATAGGGCCCTGGTCTATAGTAGTGCACTAAATAGGGAATAGGGCCCTGGTCTAAAGTAGTGCACTAAATAGGAATAGGGTCCTGGTCTAAAGTAGTGCACTAAATAGGGAATAGGGTTTCCGTTGTGCTCTGATCTAAAGTAGTGCACTAAATAGGGAATAGGGCCCTGGTCTAAAGTAGTGCACTAAATAGGGAATAGGGTCCTGGTCTAAAGTAGTGCACTAAATAGGGAATAGGGTCCTGGTCTAAAGTAGTGCACTAAATAGGGAATAGGGTTTCCGTTGTGCTCTGATCTAAAGTAGTGCACTAAATAGGGAATAGGGCCCTGGTCTAAAGTAGTGCACTAAATAGGGAATAGGGCCCTGGTCTAAAGTAGTGCACTAAATAGGGAATAGGGTCCTGGTCTAAAGTAGTGCACTAAATAGGGAATAGGGCCCTGGTCTATAGTAGTGCACTAAATAGGGAATAGGGCCCTGGTCTAAAGTAGTGCACTAAATAGGGAATAGGGCCCTGGTCTAAAGTAGTGCACTAAATAGGGAATAGGGCCCTGGTCTATAGTAGTGCACTATGTAGGGAATAGGGCCCTGGTCTAAAGTAGTGCACTAAATAGGGAATAGGGCCCTGGTCTAAAGTAGTGCACTAAATAGGGAATAGGGCCCTGGTCTATAGTAGTGCACTAAATAGGGAATAGGGCCCTGGTCTAAAGTAGTGCACTAAATAGGGAATAGGGTCCTGGTCTAAAGTAGTGCACTAAATAGGGAATAGGGTTTCCGTTGTGCTCTGATCTAAAGTAGTGCACTAAATAGGGAATAGGGCCCTGGTCTAAAGTAGTGCACTAAATAGGGAATAGGGTCCTGGTCTAAAGTAGTGCACTAAATAGGGAATAGGGTCCTGGTCTAAAGTAGTGCACTAAATAGGGAATAGGGCCCTGGTCTAAAGTAGTGCACTAAATAGGGAATAGGGTCCTGGTCTAAAGTAGTGCACTAAATAGGGAATAGGGTCCTGGTCTAAAGTAGTGCACTATATAGGGAATAGGGCCCTGGTCTAAAGTAGTGCACTATATAGGGAATAGGGTCCTGGTCTATAGTAGTGTACTAAATAGGGAATAGGGCCCTGGTCTATAGTAGTGCACTACATAGGGAATAGGGTGCTATTTGACAACCCAAGTTGAAAGACGGAGGGAGAGAGAAGAGCGGTGGTTGTTGATGTTTTCGGGGTTAAAAGGTCATGGTCAACCCGATGTCTGCATTGGCCGTGTATTTACGGTGATACGGCCTCTGCAGTACTTACGGTGATACGGCCTCTGCAGTATTTACGGTGATACGGCCTCTGCAGTATTTACGGTGATACGGCCTCTGCAGCATTTACGGTGATACGGCCTCTGCAGTATTTACGGTGATACGGCCTCTGCAGCATTTACGGTGATACGGCCTCTGCAGCATTTACGGTGATACGGCCTCTGCAGGAGTCAGTTTATACTTGTTGCGGTTCGCCGAGCAGTTGTGGAAGACGGCAAGGAAGTGGAGTTTGTGTTTCATACAGGGACCTCCCGCCCTCACCTACAGTCGACCAATCATGTCAGTGCGGAACTATACGGAGCCCTCCTCGTTGTTACACCATTTGGGAGACGCGCGGCGATGCGTTACGGAGCTCCGTTTGGCCAATGAGAGCCGCCAGAGCATGAATTGGCTTTAAGGTTAGAGGACTGTAGTCAGTAGCTGGGGCCTGTCATGGTTGATTCCCCCCCCCCCCGACCATCAGCACCCCACCCCCTCCTAGCCCATCCTCACACCACTGCACCCCAAATCACTTCTACCACAGCGTGCACCACCACCTCTACCACCCCTCCCCACTACCCCCACCACCATCACCTCAAATCAAATTGTATTGGTCACATACACATGGTTAGCAGATGTTAACGCGAGTGTAGCGAAATGCTTGTGCTTCTAGTTCCGACAGTGCAGTAATATCTGCTTGGGATATACGCGGCTGTGACTAGAATTATATATTATATATTCATACATTCATCTCTTGGGAGGTAATACGGTCGGCATTTGATTGTAAGGAACTCTAGGTCAGGTGAACAAAAGGACTTGAGTTTCCTGTATGTTGTTGTGATTACACCATGAGTCATTCATCATATCCCATAAACCCCCACCCTTCTTCCTACCAGAGAGATGTTTCTGTCGGTGCGATGCGTGAGGAAACCGGGTGGCTGTACCGACTTAAAAAAAAAAAAATGTTTTACCTTTATATAACCAGGCAAGTCAGTTAAGAACATATTCTTATTTTCAATGACGGCCTGGGAACAATGGGTTAACTGCCCGTTCAGGGGCAGAATGACAGATTTGTACCTTGTCAGCTCGGGGGTTTGAACTCACAACCTTCCGGTTACTAGTCCAACACTCTCACCACTAGGCTACGCTGCCGCCCCGACTCTGACAACGTATCCCGAGTGAGCCATGTTTCCGTGAAACAGAGAACGTTACAATCTCTGATGTCTCTCTGGAAGGCAACTCGTGCCCTAATTTCGTCCACCTTGTTAACTACAGATTGGACATTGGCGGGTAATATGCTCGAAAGGGGTGGATGGTGTGCTCGCCGTCTGACCAGTAGGCCGCTCCGTCCGCCTCTCCTGCGCCGACCGCGTTGTTTTGGGTCGGGCCTCTGGGATCAGATCCCACGTCCAGGGTGACTGTGTTGTTTTGGGTCGGGCCTCTGGGATCAGATCCCACGTCCAGGGTGACCGCGTTGTTTTGGGTCGGGCCTCTGGGATCAGATCCCACGTCCAGGGTGACTGTGTTGTTTTGGGTCGGGCCTCTGGGATGAGATTCAGGGTGGAGGTCTGAACAAAGGCTCCGCTTTGGGAAAGACGTATTCTTGGTCGTAATGTTGGGAAATTGACGTCACTTTTATATCCAAAACCACATCAGGCCCCACCACCACCACCACCACCACCACCACCACCACCTCTACACCACTCCCCACAACAGGGCCCCTAGGGTGAGGAGAGGAGACAGTAGGGCGATGAGAGGAGACAGTAAGGCGAGAAGAGGAGACAGTAAGGCGAAAAGAGGAGACAGTAAGGCGAGAAGAGGAGACAGTAAGGCGAGGAGACAGTAAGGCGAGGAGACAGTTGGGCGAGGGAAAGAGACAGTTGGGCGAGGAGAGGAGACAGTAGTGAGAGGGGAGGAGACAGTAGGGTGAGGGAAAGAGACAGTTGGGCGAGGAGAGGAGACAGTAGGGAG
>NW_025744897.1:0-4636 GCF_021184085.1 Oncorhynchus gorbuscha
GAACTACCAGTCAGCCAGGATCCACCAGAACTGCCAGTCAGCCAGGATCCGTCAGTCTACCAGGATCCGCCAGTCTGCTAGGATCCGCCAGAACTGCCAGTCGGCCAGGATCTGCCAGTCAGCCAGGATCTGCCAGTCAGCCAGGATCAGTTAGATCCGCCATTCAGCCAGGATCCGCCAGTCTGCCAGGATCCACCAGTCAGCCAGGATCTGCCAGAAGTGCCAGTCAGCCAGAATCTGCCAGATCTGCTAGTCAGCCAGGATCCGCCAGTCAGCCAGGATCCGCCAGTCAGCCAGGATCTGCCAGTCAGCCAGTCGGCCAGGATCTACCAGTCGGCCAGCATCTGCCAGAACTACCAGTCAGCCAGGATCCACCAGAACTGCCAGTCAGCCAGGATCCGCCAGTCTACCAGGATCCGCCAGTCTGCTAGGATCCGCCAGAACTGCCAGTCGGCCAGGATCTGCCAGTCAGCCAGGATCTGCCAGTCGGCCAGGATCCGCCAGAAGTGCCAGTCAGCCACGATCCGCCAGTCGGCCAGGATCCGCCAGAACTGCCAGTCGGCCAGGATATGCCAGAATCCGCCAGTCGGCCAGGATCCGCCAGTCGGCCAGGATCCGCCAGTCGGCCAGGATCCGCCAGTCGGCTAGGATCCGCCAGAACTGCCCGGTCGGCCTGGGATCTGCCAGTCGGCCAGGATCCGCCAGAACTGCCAGTCAGCCAGGATCCGCCAGTCAGCCAGGATCCGCCAGTCTGCCAGGATCCACCAGAACTGCCAGTCGGCCAGGATCTGCCAGTCAGCCAGGATCTGCCAGTCGGCCAGGATCTGCAACTCGGTCAGGATCCGCCAGGATCTGCCAATCGGCCAGGATCCGCCAGAACTGCCAGTCGGCCAGGATCTGCCAGATCCGCTAGTCAGCCAGGATCCGCCAGTCAGCCAAGATCTGCCGGAACCACCAGCCAGCCAGGATGGTAGATCCATATTTCCTGAGCTTCCTCTCACTCTGAGCTGGCTTCTCTCCTCTGAGCAAGCTTCCTCTCACTCTGAGCTGAGCTTCCTCCTCCCGAGCTTCCCTCGGTCCCGACTTCCCCTCGGTCCCGAGCTTCCTCGGTCTAAGCTACCTCCGTCCAGTGGGGCCCGTTGTTGCAGGTTTCCTAGGCCAAGGTTGGGGGCGGAGTCCTTACTCAAGGGACAGGAGGTGGACTAAGACAGGAAGTATGGAGGGGAGGGTCTGCCCTCCCAGGACCCTCCCCTATAGGTTTAGGTTGTGCGTTCGGAGTCACCCAGGGGAGGGAGGGGGTTCTGTCACGTTCTGTCCATCGTTTGTATGTGTTTTCCTTGTTTTAGTGTTGGTCAGGACGTGAGCTGGGTGGGCATTCTATGTTGTGTGTCTGGTTTGTCTATTTCTATGTTTGGCCTGATATGGTTCTCAATCAGAGGCAGGTGTTAGTCATGGTCTCTGATTGGGAACCATATTTAGGTAGCCTGTTTAGTGTTGGGTTTTGTGGGTGATTGTTCCTGTCTCTGTGTTTGTACCAGATAGGACTGTTTTGGTTTTCACTTTTCTTGTTTTGTATAGTCTGTTCATGTGTAGTCGTCTTTATTAAAAACATGAATAACCACCACGCTGCATTTTGGTCCTTCTCTCTTTCACCAGAAGAAAACCCTTACAGCCACAACATTTTTGAACCTGTGGTGCCAACTCTGTACTGTATCATTTATTTCAGAATCTTTCCTCCTACAAGGCATTCATTCACATGCCTACACACAGAGCCCACTACGTCATTTCAATGTGGATAATGAGGTAATATTTGGTTAAGACGTTATTCAATGAGATTACAACCTACAGTATATCCACCCACTCAAAAATATGTGTTATCCCTATTCTTTCAACCATCTAAAAGCAAAACCAAATTCCAATGGAAATCTGTCTTATTTGTTGTTTAGGTAGTCTGTAAATGTGATATTAATGAGCTTTCAACCATTTCAAAGCCCAGCAAAGTTCAAATGGGAATAGAATCATTTCAAGGTCCTGGAGTGGCCTAGCCAGTCTCCAGATCTCAACCCCACAGAAAATCTTTGGAGGAAGTTGAAAGTCATTGTTGCCCAGCAACAGCCCCAAAACATCACTGCTCTAGAGGAGATCTGCATGGAGGAATGGGCCAAAATACCAGCAACAGTGTGTGAACCTTGTGAAGACTTACAGAAAACGTTTGACCTCTGTCATTGCCAACAAAGGGTATATAACAAAGTATTGACCAAATACTTATTTTACACCATAATTGGCAAATAAATTCATGAAAAATCCTACAATGTGATTTTCTGGATTTTTTTTCTCATTTTGTCTGTCATAGTTGAAGTGTACCTATGATGAAAATTACAGGCCTCTCATCTTTTTAAGTGGGAGAACTTGCACAATTGGTGGCTGACTAACTACTTTTTTTGCCACACTGTATGTTGGATTCACATCTCTATCTCACCCAAAAAGCTAAGTCATAGAAAAGTACTAAATCAAATCAAACTTGAAATACATTTTGATTTGACTTAGTCCTAATCTTTAACTGTGATTTTCATTTCAGATGAAGACGTGAATCCAACATAAAATATTTTTTATTTGTAGACAAACTGGAATTAAAGCCAGACTAAGTCAGTGGCACAGATGGAAATATCAAAGCAGAAGATGCATCTCCTTCAAATGTTGATATTTGTTGATCTGACAACTAAACACAATTCCATATCACTAAATAACATATTTGAAATCAACCAAAGCTTGAAACCCTAGTACTATTATATAGTCTATTTTTAGTTGAATTCTGGGTTGAATACAAACAATTGCTGTTGATGGAATAGGCCCAGTGTTTCAAGCTCTGGTTGATTTAAACTGTAATGGTATTTAGTTATATTGAATTGTGTTGAGGCCTAAATAGCATCATTGATGACTGATAAAGTATGGCCACATTTAATTTGCTCTGTTAAACCTTCCCTTTGGATTGACTTCAATAGCAACAGTGAATCTCTCAACAATCATTCAACAATCAATCGACGTTATATAAAGTTGAAAATCTGACATTGTTTTAAAGGTACATATTCAACATATTTTATACAATGTTTGTCTATGTTTGGCTACCATGATGACATAATCCTGTGGTTGAAATTTCACACGCAAAAAAAAACAGTTGATTACTTTTTCAAATCCAATGTATTTTCCACATAGATTCCACGTCACAATATGTTGAAAATTACATTTGAAACAACGTTGATTAAACCAGCCTGTGCCCAGTGGGTACATACATTAGCTGTATTCTAGTAACTCAACCCGAATGATTAATTTGAATAACTATAACCAATTAATCTCAGCTTCTCTGCCTCGTCATTTGAAATTATTTCTGCATTTTTTTTGTGGACATTCCTCAATTCAAAAAAGTGTTTCCTCAACACTAGTATGATACAACCAATTTCTGATATTTTGGCACAAATTCAAGGCATAGGGCGATTTAACTTCTTATGGCTGCAGGGGCAGTATTGAGTAGCTTGGATGAAAGGTACCCATATCAAACGGCCTGCTCCTCAGTCATAGTTGCTAATATTTGCAAATTATTATTAGTTTTGGATAGAAAACACTGAAGTTTCTAAAACTGTTTGAATTATGTCTGTGAGTACAACAAAACTCATATAGCAGGCAAAAACCTGAGAAATTCCACTTCCTGTTTCTTTTTTTCTGCAGGTGGCAGATTTTCAACCAAGGCATCATTGAAATTACAGCGAGATATGGATGAGTTCTCACTTCCTACGCCTTCCACTAGATGTCAGCAGTCAATAGAACGTTGTCTGATGACTCTAATGTGAAGGGGGGTCGATTGACACAGGAAATGGTCACCACAGCCATGAGTGGACCATGCTTTCACCAGGCGCGTTCACAGGGGAAGGACTTGCGTTCCACCGCTCATATGAAATAATTCAAAATCTTCGGTTGGTAGTTCTTATCAATGATGTTGCTCTTGCTGCGGGCGATTCCCTGATCCACCTCTACGCAGACGACACCTTTCTATATGCTTTTGGCCCGTCATTGGACACTGTGCTATCTAACCTCCAAACGAGCTTCAATGCCATACAACACTCCTTCCGTGGCCTCCAACTGCTCTTAAACGCTAGTAAAACCAAATGCATGCTTTTCAACCGATCGCTGCCTGCACCCGCATGCCCAGATAGCATCACCACCCTGGATGGTTCAGGCAAAGCCGAATATGTAGACATCTATAAGTACCTAGGTGTCTGGCTAGACTGCAAACTCTCCTTCCAGACTCATATCAAACATCTCCAATCGAAAAATCAAATCAAGAGTCGGCTTTCTATTCCGCAGCAAAGCCTCCTTCCACTCACGCATAAGCTTACCTAGTAAACTGACTATCCTACCGATCCTCGACTTCGAGCGTGTCATCTACAAATGGCTTTAACCTCTCTCAGCAAACTGGATGCAGTCTATCACAGTGCCATCCATTTTGTCACTAAAGCACCTTATACCACCCACCACTGCGACTTGTATACTCTAGTCGGCTGGCCCTCGCTACATATTCGTCGCCAGACCCACTGGCTCCAGGTCATCTACAAGTCCATGCTAGGTAAAGCTCCGCCTTATG
>NW_025744898.1:0-12500 GCF_021184085.1 Oncorhynchus gorbuscha
TGGGGAACCTCCGTGCTGTATCACCACCCACTCTGGGGAAACCTCCTCTGGGAAACCTCCTCTGGGGAACCTCCGTGCTGTATCACCACCCACTCTGGGGAAACCTCCTCTGGGAAACCTCCTCTGGGGAACCTCCGTGCTGTATCACCACCCACTCTGGGGAAACCTCCTCTGGGGAACCTCCGTGCTGTATCACCACCCACTCTGGGGAAACCTCCTCTGGGGAACCTCCGTGCTGTATCACAACCCACTCTGGGGAACCTCCGTGCTGTATCACCACCCACTCTGGGAAACCTCCGTGCTGTATCACAACCCACTCTGGGAAACCTCCGTGCTGTATCACAACCCACTCTGGGGAACCTCCGTGCTGTATCACAACCCACTGCTTTCAGCTGGAGAACCATACATGACTCTTAGTTGGAGATGTAAATGGAGATTTATAACAGTGTGAGTTATAGTATACAGTGTGTGGTTGTGTTACACAGGACCTGTTCAACAGTAGCCAAGCGTTTCTGTTTTAACAAGGTCTATACACTATATATATGTATGTATGTGGACACCCCTTCACATTAGTGGATTCTGCTGTTTCTGCCACACTTGTTGCTGACAGGGTATAAAAACGAGCACACCGCCATGCAGTCTCCATAGACAAACAATGCCAGTAGAATGGCCTTACTGAAGAGCTCAGTGACTTTCAATGTGGCACCTTCATAGGATGCCACCTTTCTCCAACAAGTCAGTTTGTCACATTTCTGCCCTGCTAGAGCTGCCCCCGGGTCAACTCTAAGTGCTGTTATTGTGAAGTGGAAACGTCTAGGAGCAACAACGGCTCAGCCGTGAAGTGGTAGGCCACACAAGCTCACAGAACGGGACCAAAGTGGGCTGAGGTGCGTAAAAAATAGTCTGTCCTCGGTTGCAACACTCAGTACTGAGTTCCAAACTGCCTCTGGAAGCAACGTCAGGACAACGTCAGGACAACGTCAGGACAAGAACTGTTCGTCGGGAGCTTCATGAAATGGGTTTCCATGGCCGAGCTGCCGCCCACAAGCCTCAGATCACCATGCACAATGCCAAGCGTCGGCTGGAGTGGTGTAAAGCTCGCCGCCATTGGACTCTGGAGTGATGAACCACGCTTCACCCCATCTGGCAAGTTCAACGGACAAATCTGGGTTTGGCAGATGCCAGGAGAACGCTACCTGTCCCAATGCATAGTGCCAACTGTAAAGTTTGGTGGAGGAGGAATAATGGTCTGGGGCTGTTTTTCATGGTTCGGGCCCCTTAGTTCCAGTGAAGGGAAATCTTAACACTACAACATACAATAAATACCATTCTAGACTATTCTGTGCTTCCAACTTTGTGGCAAAAGTTTAGTGAAGTTTGGGCATTTCTCTTGGAAGAGGGATGAAAGCTCTTGTTTGTTGAGTGTTGAATTCAGGAGTCAATAGAACTCACAGGTAGTTTGAAAGAAGAGATAACCATTCAGACCCAGAACCATTCAGAACCATTCAGACCCAGAACCATTCAGACCATAACCATTCAGGCCCAGAACCATTCAGACCCAGAACCATTCAGACCATAACCATTCAGGCCCAGAACCATTCAGGCCCAGAACCATTCAGACCCTGAACCATTCAGACCCTGAACCATTCAGGCCCAGAACCATTCAGGCCCAGAACCATTCAGGCCCAGAACCATTCAGGCCCAGAACCATTCAGGCCCAGAACCATTCAGACCCTGAACCATTCAGACCCAGAACCATTCAGGCCCAGAACCATTCAGGCCCAGAACCATTCAGGCCCAGAACCATTCAGACCCTGAACCATTCAGACCCTGTATTCCACAGAGGAGACTACTTGACTTGGCTCTGTGTTGCTGAGCTCATCAAGTAGTCTGGTCATGTATTCCACAGAGGAGACTACTTGACTTGGCTCTGTGTTGCTGAGCTCATGTAAAGGCTGGTTTTTCCAGTCACTTTATGGTTGAACAGTTTTAAGTGGGCTTCCTCCCTGTGGGCTGAGGCACAGGTGCTGGCTGGGTCAATTGTTTACAGAGGTTTAGAGTGGCACGAAGGCTCACAGAACAGGGTGGAGGGGTGGGGTGGGGGTTGGAGTAGAGGGTTGGGGGTTTGGGTGGAGGGATGGGGGTTTGGGTGGAGGGCTGGGGGTTGGTAAAGGGATGGGGGTTGGAGTAAGGGATGGGGGTTGGGTAGAGGGTGGGGGTTGGGGTGGAGGGATGGGGGTTGGGTGGAGGGATGGGGGTTGGAGTAGAGGGGTGGGGTGGGGTTGGAGTAGAGGGGTGGGGTGGGGGTGGAGGAGGGATGGGGGTTGGAGTAGAGGGCTGGGGGTTGGGGTGGGTAGAGGGGTGGGGTGGGGGTTGGAGTAGAGGGGTGGGGGTGGGGTGGAGGGCTGTGGTTTGGAGTAGAGGGCTGTGGTTTGGGTAGAGGGCTGGGGTTTGGGGGTTTGGGTGGAGGGCTGGGGGTTTGGGTGGAGGGCTGGGGGTTTGGGTGGAGGGCTGGGGGTTGGAGTAGAGGGGTGGGGGTTGGAGTAGAGGGGTGGGGGTTGGAGTAGAGGGGTGGGGGTTGGAGTAGAGGGCTGGGGGTTGGAGTAGAGGGCTGGGGGTTGGGGTGGAGGGGTGGAGGGCTCTGGGCTGACCGGGAGTGGGGCTCGGTCGGTGGTGAAACAGGTAAATTAGATCCAGAGTGGAAATAGCAGGAGGCTGTTTTACTGCCCAGCTCAGAGCTCAGTCTGCAGGTGTGACAGGAACCTTCTGACTGACCCCAACACACACACACACACACACACACACACACACACACACACACACACACACACACACACACACACACACACACACACACACACACACACACACACACACACACACACACACACACACACACACACACACACACACACACACACACACAACTTTGTACACGTGTGTTTTGGTCGTGTGAAAATAACAGAACAGTCTCTCTATTCATGGACCTCTGTTCTAACCAAGGAGTCCAGTATAAAGGCTGGTCCAGGATCAGTTACAGCCCTACAGAGACATGGTTAACCAAGGGGTCCAGTATAAAGGCTGGTCCAGGATCAGTTGGTACGGCCCTACAGAGACTTGGTTAACCAAGGAGTCCAGTATTAAGGCTGGTCCGGGATCAGTTGGTACAGCCTTAGAGACATGGTTAACCAAGGAGTCCAGTATTAAGGCTGGTCCAGGATCAGAGACTTGGTTAACCAAGGAGTCCAGTATTAAGGCTGGTTCAGGATCAGTTGGTACAGCCTTACAGAGACATGGTTAACCAAGGAGTCCAGTATAAAGGCTGGTCCAGGATCAGTTGGTACAGCCTTACAGAGACATGGTTAACCAAGAGGGGGTGGGATAGAGGAGGGAGGAGGGAGAGTAGTGGGGGTGGGATAGAGGAGGGAGGAGGGAGAGTAGGGGGGTGGGATAGAGGAGGGAGGAGGGAGAGTAGGGGGGGTGGGATAGAGGAGGGAGGAGGGAGGGAGGAGGGAGAGTAGGGGGGTGGGATAGAGGAGGGAGGAGGGAGGGAGAGGAGGGAGGAGGGAGAGTAGGGGGGGTGGGATAGAGGAGTTTGGGAGGAGGGAGTATGGAGGAGGGAGGGAGAGTTTGGAGCTAGTGTCTGTATGTTTCAGAGAGCAGGTAGTCTCCTGAGTAGTGGTAATGTCTACGAGGCGTGGTGGAGGGAGAAGGAGGTGGAGGAGGAGGAGGTGGAGGGAGAAGGAGATGGAGGGAGGAGGAGGAGGTGGAGGGAGGAGGAGGGAGGAGGAGGAGGTGGAGGGAGGTGGAGGCCTGCTTCTGCTGTACATAGTTCTGGTTCTACTGAGCTCCACATCCGAGGGAAGACGAGAGAGAATACACTGAAGATTTGTGGCGCTGGACTGGAGCAACACTGTTTTCTTCTAGATATTTAGCTAATTTAACTGCTCATGTCCAAGGGACACACAGTGGCAATAAATAACATGTCCGACTCTGAGCTTATTTACGAGCCCACGCAGAGCCAGGAGGTTATGGTTAGAGTCTGAGGAGAGGTCAGGGTTAGAGTCTGAGGAGAGGTCAGGGTTAGAGTCTGAGGAGAGGTCAGGGTTAGAGTCTGAGGAGAGGTCAGGGTTAGAGTCTGAGGAGAGGTCAGGGTTAGAGTCTGAGGAGAGGTCAGGGTTAGAGTCTGAGGAGAGGTCAGGGTTAGAGTCTGAGGAGAGGTCAGGGTTAGAGTCTGAGGAGAGGTCAGGGTTAGAGTCTGAGGAGAGGTCAGGGTTAGAGTCTGAGGAGAGGTCAGGGTTAGAGTCTGAGGAGAGGTCAGGGTTAGAGTCTGAGGAGAGGTCAGGGTTAGAGTCTGAGGAGAGGTCAGGGTTAGAGTCTGAGGAGAGGTCAGGGTTAGAGTCTGAGGAGAGGTCAGGGTTAGAGTCTGAGGAGAGGTCAGGGTTAGAGTCTGAGGAGAGGTCAGGGTTAGAGTCTGAGGAGAGGTTAGGGTTAGAGTCTGAGGAGAGCTCAGGGTTAGAGTCTGAGGAGAGTCAGGGTTAGAGTCTGAGGAGAGGTCAGGGTTAGTCTGAGGAGAGGTCAGGGTTAGAGTCTGAGGTCAGGGTTAGAGTCTGAGGAGGGTTAGAGTCAGGGGTTAGAGTCTGAGGAGAGGGGTTAGAGTCTGAGGAGAGGTCAGGGTTAGAGTCTGAGGAGAGGTCAGGGTTAGAGTCTGAGGAGAGGTCAGGGTTAGAGTCTGAGGAGAGGTCAGGGTTAGAGTCTGAGGAGAGGTCAGGGTTAGAGTCTGAGGAGAGGTCAGGGTTAGAGTCTGAGGAGAGGTCAGGGTTAGAGTCTGAGGAGAGGTCAGGGTTAGAGTCTGAGGAGAGGTCAGGGTTAGAGTCTGAGGAGAGGTCAGGGTTAGAGTCTGAGGAGAGGTCAGGGTTAGAGTCTGAGGAGAGGTCAGGGTTAGAGTCTGAGGAGAGGTCAGGGTTAGAGTCTGAGAGGAGAGGTCAGGGTTAGAGTCTGAGAGGAGAGGTCAGGGTTAGAGTCTGAGAGGAGAGGTCAGGGTTAGAGTCTGAGGAGAGGTCAGGGTTAGAGTCTGAGAGGAGGTCTGAGAGAGGTCTAGAGTCTGAGGAGAGGTCAGGGGGTCTAGAGTCTGAGGAGAGGTCAGGGTTAGAGTCTGAGGAGAGGTCAGGGTTAGAGTCTGAGGAGAGGTCAGGGTTAGAGTCTGAGAGAGGTTAGGTTAGAGTCTAGAGGAGAGGTCAGGGTTAGAGTCTGAGGAGAGGTCAGGGTTAGAGTCTGAGGAGAGGTCAGGGTTAGGGTCAGAGTCTGAGAGGAGGGGTTAGAGTCAGAGTCTGAGAGGAGGGGTTAGAGTCAGAGTCTGAGAGGAGAGGTCAGGGTTAGTCTGAGAGGAGAGGTCAGGGTTAGAGTCTGAGAGGAGAGGTCAGGGTTAGAGTCTGAGGAGAGGTCAGGGTTAGAGTCTGAGGAGAGGTCAGGGTTAGGTCTGAGAGTCTGAGAGGAGAGGTCAGGGTTAGAGTCTGAGGAGAGAGGAGAGGAGTTAGGTCAGGGTTAGAGTCTGAGAGGAGAGGAGAGGTCAGGGTTAGAGTCTGAGGAGAGGTCAGGGTTAGAGTCTGAGAGGAGAGGTCAGGGTTAGAGTCTGAGGAGAGGTCAGGGAGAGTCTGAGAGGAGGGTTAGAGTCTGAGGAGAGGTCAGGGTTAGGTTCAGGGTTAGAGTCTGAGGAGAGGTCAGGGTTAGAGTCTGAGGAGAGGTCAGGGTTAGAGTCTGAGGAGAGGTCAGGGTTAGAGGAGAGAGGTCAGGGTTAGGTCTGAGGAGAGGTCAGAGTCTGAGGAGAGGTCAGGGTTAGAGTCTGAGGAGAGGTCAGGGTTAGAGTCTGAGAGGTCAGGGTTAGAGTCTGAGGAGAGGTCAGGGTTAGAGTCTGAGAGTCTGAGAGGAGAGGTCAGGGTTAGAGTCTGAGGAGGGAGAGGTCAGGGTTAGTCTGAGTCTGAGAGGTCAGGGTTAGAGTCTGAGTCTGAGAGGTCAGGGTTAGAGAGTCAGGAGGAGGGGGTCCAGAGAGGAGAGTTAGAGTCTGAGGAGAGGTCAGGGAGTCTGAGGAGAGGTCAGGGTTAGAGTCTGAGGAGAGGTCAGGGTTAGAGTCTGAGAGGAGGAGAGGTCGAGAGGGTTAGAGTCTGAGGAGAGGTCAGGGTCTAGAGGAGAGGTCAGAGGTCAGGGGTTAGGTCAGGGTTAGTCTGAGAGGAGGGTTAGAGTCAGGGTTAGGGAGTCTGAAGAGGAGAGGTCAGGGTTAGAGTCTGAGAGGAGAGGTCAGGGTTAGAGTCTGAGGAGAGGTCAGGGTTAGAGTCTGAGGAGAGGTCAGGGTTAGAGTCTGAGGAGAGGAGAGATTAGGGTTAGTCTGAAGAGTGGAGAGGTCAGGGTTAGAGTCTGAGGAGAGGAGAGGTCAGGGTTAGAGTCTGAGGAGAGGAGAGATTAGGGTTAGTCTGAAGAGTGGAGAGGTCAGGGTTAGAGTCTGAGGAGAGGAGAGGTTGAGGAGAGGAGAGTAGGGTTAGGAGAGGAGAGGTCAGGGTTAGAGTCTGAGGAGAGGAGAGGTCAGGGTTAGTCTGAGGAGAGGAGAGGTCAGGGTTAGAGTCTGAGAGGTCAGGGAGGAGAGAGAGGTCAGGGTTAGTCTGATTAGTTAGGGAGAGGTCAGGGTTAGTCTGAAGAGTGGAGAGGTCAGGGTTAGAGTCTGAGGAGAGGAGAGGTCAGGGTTAGTCTGAGGAGAGGTCAGGGTTAGTCTGAGGAGAGGAGAGGTCAGGGTTAGAGTCTGAGGAGAGGAGAGGAGAGGTTAGGGGTTAGAGGAGAGGTTAGGGGTTAGGGTAGAGATCAGGGGTCAGGGTTAGAGTCTTAGGAGAGGTCAGGGTTAGAGGAGAGATTAGGGGTTAGGGTAGAGATCAGGGGTCAGGGTTAGCTCCCAGGGAATGTTTTTTTAAGCAAGCTCTGAATGACACTTGTCTCTGTTTCATTGGGTATTAACACTGAATTAATGGTGTGTGTGTGTGTGTCCCTCCAGGCTACGTCCAGAGTCTGATCCGTCGGGTGGTGAACAACGTCAACATTGTGGTCAACAACCTGATCTTGAAGTACGTTGAGGACGACATCGTCCTGTCTGTCAACATCACCTCTGCTGAGAGTTACACCGTCCATGAGTTCTGGGACCGAGCCTTCATGGACATCACAGGTCAGCTTTCTGTTACACCTGTTATATAGGGGACACACCTGTTATATAGGGGACACACCTGTTATATAGGGGACACACCTGTTATATAGGGGACACACCTGTTATATAGGGGACACACCTGTTATATAGGGGACACACCTGTTATATAGGGGACGCACCTGTTATATAGGGGACACACCTGTTATATAGGGGACACACCTGTTATATAGGGGACACACCTGTTATATAGGGGACACACCTGTTATATAGGAGGGACACACCTGTTATATAGGGACACACCTGTTATATAGGGGACACACCTGTTATATAGGGGACCTGGGGGACACACACACCTGTTATATAGGGGACGGACACACCTGTTATATAGGGGACACACCTGTTATATAGGGGACACACCTGTTATATAGGGGACACACACACCTGTTATATAGGGGACACACACACCTGTTATATAGGGGACACACACACCTGTTATATAGGGGACACACACACCTGTTATATAGGGGACACACCTGTTATATAGGGGACACACCTGTTATATAGGGGACACACACACCTGTTATATAGGGGACACACACACCTGTTATATAGGGGACACACCTGTTATATAGGGGACACACCTGTTATATAGGGGACACACCTGTTATATGGGGGACACACCTGTTATATAGGGGACACACCTGTTATATAGGGGACACACCTGTTATATAGGGGACACACCTGTTATATAGGGGACACACCTGTTATATAGGGGACACACCTGTTATATAGGGGACACACACACCTGTTATATAGGGGACACACACACCTGTTATATAGGGGACACACACACCTGTTATATAGGGGACACACACCTGTTATATAGGGGACACACACACCTGTTATATAGGGGACACACACACCTGTTATATAGGGGACACACACACCTGTTATATAGGGGACACACACACCTGTTATATAGGGGACACACACACCTGTTATATAGGGGACACACACACCTGTTATATAGGGGACACACACCTGTTATATACCTGGGGACACACACACCTGTTATATAGGGGACACACACACCTGTTATATAGGGGACACACACACCTGTTATATAGGGGACACACACACCTGTTATATAGGGGACACACACACCTGTTATATAGGGGACACACACTGTTAACCTGTTATATAGGGGACACACCTGTTAACCTGTTATATAGGGGACACACCTGTTAACCTGTTATATAGGGGACACACACACCTGTTATATAGGGACACACACACCTGTTAACCTGGACTATATAGGGGACACACACCTGTTAACCTGGACTATATAGGGAACACACCTGTTAACCTGGACTATATACCTGGGGAACACACACACCTGTTAACCTGGACTATATAGGGGAACACACACACCTGTTAACCTGGACTATATAGGGAACACACACACCTGTTAACCTGGACTATATAGGGGACACACACACCTGTTAACCCTATAGGGGAACACACTGTTATATAGGGAACACACCTGTTAACCCTAGGGACACACCTGTTAACCTATATAGGGGACACACCTGTTAACCTGGACTATATAGGGAACACACCTGTTAACCTGGACTATATAGGGAACACACCTGTTAACCAGGACTATATAGGGAACACACCTGTTAACCTGGACTATATAGGGAACACACCTGTTAACCTGGACTATATAGGGAACACACCTGTTAACCTGGACTATATAGGGAAACACACACACCTGTTAACCTGGACTATATAGGGAACACACCTGTTAACCTGGACTATATAGGGAACACACCTGTTAACCTGGACTATATAGGGACACACCTGTTAACCTGGACTATATAGGGGAACACACCTGTTAACCTGGACTATATAGGGACACACCTGTTAACCCTGACACACCTGTTAACCTGGACTATATAGGGGGAACACACCTGTTAACCTGGACTATATAGGGGACACACCTGTTAACCTGGACTATATAGGGAACACACCTGTTAACCTGGACTATATAGGGAACACACCTGTTAACCTGGACTATATAGGGAACACACCTGTTAACCTGGACTATATAGGGAACACACCTGTTAACCTGGACTATATAGGGAACACACACACCTGTTAACCTGGACTATATAGGGAACACACCTGTTAACCTGGACTATATAGGGAACACACCTGTTAACCTGGACTATATAGGGAACACACCTGTTAACCTGGACTATATAGGGGACACACACCTGTTAACCTGGACTATATAGGGGGGACACACCTGTTAACCTGGACTATATAGGGAACACACCTGTTAACCTGGACTATATAGGGAACACACCTGTTAACCTGGACTATATAGGGAACACACCTGTTAACCTGGACTATATAGGGAACACACCTGTTAACCTGGACTATATAGTTAACCAGGAACACACCTGTTAACCTGGACTATATAGGGACACACCTGTTAATGGATAGGGAACACACCTGTTAACCTGGACTATATAGGGGACACACCTGTTAACCTGGACTATATAGGGGGACACACCTGTTAACCTGGACTATATAGGGGGGACACACACCTGTTAACCTGGACTATATAGGGGGTTAACCACACCTGTTAACCTGGACTATATAGGGAACACACCTGTTAACCTGGACTATATAGGGAACACACACACCTGTTAACCTGGACTATATAGGGAACACACCTGTTAACCTGGACTATATAGGGGACACACCTGTTAACCTGGACTATATAGGGGACACACCTGTTAACCTGGACTATATAGGGACACACCACCTGTTAACACCTGTTAACCTGGACTATATAGGGGACACACCTGTTAACCTGGACTATATAGGGGGAACACACACCTGTTAACCTGGACTATATAGGGGACACACCTGTTAACCTGGACTATATAGGGGACACACCTGTTAACCTGGACTATATAGGGGACACACCTGTTAACCTGGACTATATAGGGAACACTATATAGGAACACACCTGTTAACCTGGACTATATAGGGGGGACTATATAGGGGACACACCTGTTAACCTGGACTATATAGGGGACACACCTGTTAACCTGGACTATATAGGGAACACACACACCTGTTAACCTGGACTATATAGGGAACACACCTGTTAACCTGGACTATATAGGGAACACACCTGTTAACCTGGACTATATAGGGACACACCTGTTAACCTGGACTATATAGGGAACACACCTGTTAACCTGGACTATATAGGGAACACACCTGTTAACCTGGACTATATAGGGAACACACCTGTTAACCTGGACTATATAGGGGACACACCTGTTAACCTGGACTATATAGGGAACACCTGTTAACCTGACTATTAGGGGACACACCTGTTGGACTATAGGGGACACACCTGTTAACCTGGGGGACACACCTGTTAACCTGGACTATATAGGGAACACACCTGTTAACCTGGACTATATAGGGAACACACCTGTTAACCTGGACTATATAGGGGAACACACCTGTTAACCTGGACTATATAGGGAACACACCTGTTAACCTGGACTATATAGGGAACACACCTGTTAACCTGGACTATATAGGGGACATACCTGTTAACCTGGACTATATAGGGGACACACCTGTTAACCTGGACTATATAGGGACACACACCTGTTAACCTGGACTATATAGGGGGGGACACACACCTGTTAACCTGGACTAGGGGAACACACCTGTTACCTAGGGAACACACCTGTTAACCTGGACTATATACTATATAGGGAACTGTTAACCTGGACTATATAGGGAACACACCTGTTAACCTGGACTATATAGGGAACACACCTGTTAACCTGGACTATATAGGGAACACACCTGTTAACCTGGACTATATAGGGAACACACCTGTTAACCTGGACACACACCTGTTAACCTGGACTATATAGGGGACACACACCTGTTAACCAGGACTATATAGGGAACACACCTGTTAACCTGGACTATATAGGGAACACACCTGTTACACACCTGTTAACCTGGACTATATAGGGAACACACCTGTTAACCTGGACTACATTACACACACCTGTTAACCTGGACTATATAGGGGACACACCTGTTAACCTGGACTATATAGGGGACACACCTGTTAACCTGGACTATATAGGGAACACACCTGTTAACCTGGACTATATAGGGAACACACCTGTTAACCTGGACTATATAGGGGACACACCTGTTAACCTGGACTATATAGGGAACACACCTGTTAACCTGGACTATATAGGGAACACACCTGTTAACCTGGACTATATAGGGAACACACCTGTTAACCTGGACTATATAGGAACACACCTGGGACTATATAGGGAACACACCTGTTAACCTGGACTATATAGGGAACACACCTGTTAACCTGGACTATATAGGGACACACCTGTTAACCTGGACTATATAGGGAACACACCTGTTAACCTGGACTATATAGGGAACACACCTGTTAACCTGGACTATATAGGGACACACACACTGTTAACCTGGACTATATAGGGACACACCTGTTAACCTGGACTATATAGGGGTTAACCTGGACTATATAGGGGACACACCTGTTAACCAGGACTATATAGGGAACACACCTGTTAACCAGGACTATATAGGGAACACACCTGTTAACCTGGACTATATAGGGAACACACCTGTTAACCTGGACTATATAGGGAACACACCTGTTAACCTGGACTATATAGGGAACACACCTGTTAACCTGGACTATATAGGGAACACACCTGTTAACCTGGACTATATAGGGAACACACACACCTGTTAACCTGGACTATAGGGGACACACCTGTTAACCTGGGGAACACACCTGTTAACCTGGACTATATAGGGAACACACCTGTTAACCTGGACTATATAGGGACACACCTGTTAACCTGGACTATATAGGGAACACACCTGTTAACCTGGACTATATAGGGAACACACACACCTGTTAACCTGGACTATATAGGGGAACACACACACCTGTTAACCTGGACTATATAGGGAACACACCTGTTAACCTGGACTATATAGGGAACAACTGTTAACCTGGACTATATAGGGAACACACCTGTTAACCTGGACTATATAGGGGACACACCTGTTAACCTGGACTATATAGGGAACACACCTGTTAACCAGGACTATATAGGGACACACCTGTTAACCTGGACTATATAGGGGACACACCTGTTAACCTGGACTATATAGGGAACACACCTGTTAACCTGGACTATGT
>NW_025744898.1:17500-32500 GCF_021184085.1 Oncorhynchus gorbuscha
TCAGTGACTGGAGTGTCCCCTGTCCCCCTGTCCCCCAGCTCCTGACCTGGTGAACAGTAAAGTGATCAAGAGTGACTGTACGGTGTCCCCTGTCCTGTCCCTGTCCCCCCCCAGCTCCTGACCTGGTGCTTCGTAAAGTGATCAACTTCAGTGACTGTACGGTGTCCCCTGTCCCCCCCCCTGTCCCCCCAGCTCCTGACCTGGTGCTTCGTAAAGTGATCAACTTCAGTGACTGTACGGTGTCCCTGTCCCCCCCCCCTCCTCCCCCCCCAGCTCCTGACCTGGTGCTTCAGTAAAGTGGTGACTGTACGGTGTCCCTGTCCCCCCCCCCTGTCCCCCCCAGCCCCTGAGTAAAGTGATCAACTTCAGTGACTGTACGGTGGAGTCCCCCTGTCCCCCCTCCCCCCCAGCTCCTGACCTGCGGTAAAGTGATCAACTTCAGTGAGGGTGTCCCCCCCTGGAGTCCCCCCCCCCCCCCAGCTCCTGACCTGGTGCTTCGTAAAGTGATCAACTTCAGTGACTGTACGGTGTCCCTGTCCCCCTCCCCTGTCCCCCCCAGCTCCTGACCTGGTGGAGTGATCAACTTCAGTGACTGTACGGTGTCCCCTGTCCCCCCTGTCCCCCCCAGCTCCTGACCTGGGAGGGAAAGTGATCAACTTCAGTGACTGTACGGTGGGTCCCCCCCAGCTCCTGACCTGGTGAGTAAAGTGATCAACTTCAGTGACTTTGGGTGTCCCCTGTCCCCCCCTGTCACCCCCCAGCTCCTGACCTGGTGAGAAAAGTGATCAACTTCAGTGACTGTACGGTGTCCCCTGTCCCCGTCCCCCCTGTCCCCCCCCAGCTCCTGACCTGGTGAAAGTGATCAACTTCAGTGACTGTACGGTGTCCCCTGTCCCCCCCTGTCCCCCCCCAGCTCCTGACCTGGTGGAGTGATCAACTTCAGTGACTGGACGGTGTCCCCTGTCCCCTGTCCCCTGTCCCCTGTCCCCCCCCAGCTCCTGACCTGGTGCTTCGTAAAGTGATCAACTTCAGTGACTGTACGGTGTGTCTGGATAAGAGGAACAGCAGTGGTAAGATCCAGTTCTACCAGGATCCTCTCCTCTACAAGTGTTCCTTCAGGACCCGACTCCACTTCACCTACCAGAACATCAACTCTAAGATCCCTGCTGTCATCAAGGTGAGACCTACTGTCTGTCTGTCTGTCTGTCTGTCTGTCTGTCTGTCTGTCTGTCTGTCTGTCTGTCTGTCTGTCTGTCTGTCTGTCTGTCTGTCTGTCTGTCTGTCTGGAGGTCTGTCTGTCTGTCTGTCTGGGTCTGTCTGTCTGTCTGTCTGTCTGTCTGTCTGTCTGTCTGTCTGTCTGTCTGTCTGTCTGTCTGTCACAACCAGGGTTGGAGAGGGTCTTCACCTCTCTCTCTACAGGAACAGGGTTGGAGAGGGTCTTCACCTCTCTCTACAGGAACAGGGTTGGAGAGCCCCGGTCTTCGCCTCTCTCTACAGGAACAGGGTTGGAGAGCCCCGGTCTTCGCCTCTCTGTACAGGGACAGGGTTGGAGAGCCCGGTCTTCGCCTCTCTCTGTACAGGAACAGGGGGAGAGGTCTTCGCCTCTCTCTGTACAGGAACAGGGTTGGAGAGAGGCTTCGCCTCTCTGTACAGGAACAGGGTTGGAGAGCCCCGGTCTTCGCCTCTCTCTGTACAGGAACAGGGTTGGAGAGCCCCGGTCTTCACCTCTCTCTGTACAGGAACAGGGTTGGAGAGCCCCGGTCTTCACCTCTCTCTGTACAGGAACAGGGTTGGAGAGCCCCGGTCTTCACCTCTCTCTTTATTAACTGTTTCCTCTTCCTCCTCTTCCTCCTGTCAGATCCAGACGATGGTGGAGTCCCTGAAGCTGTCCATCACAGACCAGCAGCTGCCCATGTTCATCAGGATCATGGAGCTGGTCCTCAGCCTCTACTACGGAGAGATAGGAGGAGGGAAGGACGGAGAGGAGGGGAGCGGACATGGAGAGGTCATCACTACGCCTGGTTAGTCTGGTGGATACTGCCCTTTATTACAGGGAGAGGAGGGAGAGGAGGGGAGGGAGAGGAGGGAGGGGGAGAGGAGGGGAGGGAGAGGGAAGGACGGAGAGGAGGGGAGAGGACATGGAGAGGTCAGGACGCCAGGGAGGGTGGGAGGGGAGGGAGAGGGAGAGGGGAGGGGAGGGAGAGGAGGGGAGGGGGAGGGAGAGGGAGGGGAGGGGGAGGGAGAGGAGGGAAGGGAGAGGGGAGGGAGGAGGAGAGAGGAGGGAGAGGAGAGGGGAGGGAGAGGGGAGGGAGAGGGGGGGAGAGGGGAGGGAAGGGAGAGGGGAGGAGGGGAGGAGAGAGGGAGGAGGGGAGGGAGGAGGAGAGGAGGGAGAGAGGAGAGGAGGGAGGAGGAGGAGGAGGGAGAGGAGGAGGAGGGAGAGGAGAGGAGGGAGAGGAGGAGGAGGGGGGGAGAGGAGGGGAGGGGAGGGAGGGGGAGGGGAGAGGAGGGAAGGGGAGGGAGAGGAGGGGAGGGAGAGGAGGGAGAAGTTGGGGAGGAGGAGAGGAGGGAGAGGGGAGGAGGGGAGGGAGAGGAGGGGGAGGGAGAGGAGGAGGAGAGGAGGGAGAGAGAGGAGAGGGAGGGAGAGAGGAGAGGAGGGAGAGAGGAGAGGAGAGGAGGGAGAGAGGGGAGGGAGAAGAGGGGAGGGAGATGAGAGGAGGGGGAGAGGAGGAGGAGAGGAGGGAGAGAGGAGAGGAGAGGAGGGAGAAGAGGGGAGGAGAGAGGAGTAGAGAGAGAGGAGAGGGGAGAGAGAGGAGGGAGAGGGAGAGGAGGAGGAGAGGAGGGGAGGGAGAGGAGGAGGAGGGAGAGGAGGAGGGAGGGAGAGGAGGAGAGGAGAGAGGAGGGAGAAGAGGGGAGGGAGAGAGGGAGGGGAGGGAGAGGGGACAATGGGAGGGGAGAACCTGGAGGGAGGGAGAGGAGGAGGAGGAGAGGAGGAATGGATTCAGGGGATCCAGAGGACATGGAGGGAGACTTTTAAGTGGGAGGGAGAGAAGAGGGAGGGAGAGATTAAGAGGAGGGAAAGAGGGATGAACTGGGAGGGAGAGAAGTGGGGAGGGAGAGGACTGTGTGTGTGACTGTGTGTGACTGTATGGGAGGGAGTGGTGAGAGGAGGGAGAGGGAGAGGTGGAGACTGGGAGAGGGAGGGAGAGGAGGGGAGGGAGGGAGGAGGGGATGAGAGGAGAGGAGGGGATGAGAGAGGGAGAGGTGACTACACCAGGTTAGTCTGGGGTTAGACTGGTGTATACTGCCCTTTACTACAGGGGGTAGGGGAGAGGTCATGTCAGGCTCCGTCACCCCAGACCTCACAACTGTAGTGGGACATGGATTCTATAACTGATTCCAATGTTACAGTTGGCCAAGAAAGTGTGACTTATGTGAGCCACTGTGTGTGAAAGTTCTCCCACTTAAAAAGATGACTGAGAGGCCTGTGTGTGACTGTGTGTGTGTGTGTGTGTGTGACTGTGTGTGTGACTGTGTGTGTGTGTGTGTGACTGTGTGTGTGACTGTGTGTGACTGTGTGTGACTGTGTGTGACTGTGTGTGTGACTGTGTGTGAGGCTGTGTGTGTGTGTGTGACTGTGTGAGACTGTGTGAGACTGTGTGTGTGACTGTGTGACTGTGTGACTGTGTGTGAGACTGTGTGTGAGATGCCTGTGTGTGTGACGTGTGACTGTGTGAGACTGTGTGAGACTGTGTGAGACTGTGTGTGTGACTGTGTGTGTGTGTGTGTGTGTGTGACTGTGTAATGGATTCAGTGTGTATCCACTCAGGACATGTTAATGTCCGTGACTTTTAATTGCCTGTGTTTCTCTTCAGAACATTTTCAAAGAGAATATTAATTCATCCTTTTTATGAAAAGTTTTTATTTTATTTTTCTTACTAATGAACTGGAAAGGGTCTCTTAGTGTGTGCCTGTGTGTGTGACTGTGTGTGTGACTGTGTGTGTGACTGTGTGTGAGACTGTGTGACTGTGACTGTGTGTGACTGTGTGTGTGACTGTGTGTGACTGTGTGTGTGACTGTGTGTGTGTGTGTGACTGTGTGTGTGACTGTGTGTGACTGTGTGTGTGACTGTCTGACTGTGTGTGACTGTCTGTGTGTGTGACTGTGTGTGACTGTGTGTGACTGTCTGACTGTGTGTGACTGTCTGTGTGTGTGACTGTGACTGTGTGTGTGACTGTGTGTGACTGTGTGACTGTCTGTGTGACTGTCTGTGTGTGACTGTGTGTGACTGTGTGTGACTGTGTGTGTGACTGTGTGTGACTGTGTGTGTGACTGTGTGTGTGACTGTGTGTGTGACTGTGTGTGACTGTGTGTGACTGTCTGTGTGTGACTGTGTGTGTCTGTGTGTGTGACTGTCTGTGACTGTGTGAGACTGTGTGTGACTGTGTGTGTGACTGTCTGTGTGACTGTCTGTGTGACTGTGTGTGTGACTGTGTGTGTGACTGTGTGTGAATCAGTGTTTTTAGGTGGAATCCAGAAGGTTTAAAAACGAATGCAATCAGTTGTAATTGGCTGATAAAGATACTAAAACGGAGAGAAACACCAGGAATGGATGGCTGTAAAACATTTTTAGGGATAATTTAAAAAAAATGGATGGCTGGTAAAACACGAGGAGAAAGCACCAGAATGGATGGCAAAAAAAAACCCTAAAAGAGACATCACCCAGGAATGGATGGATAGTGTAAAACACGAGGAGGAGAAGCACCAAGAATGGATGGCTGGTAAAACACGAGGAGAGAAGCACCAAGAATGGATGGCTGGTAAAACACGAGGAGAGAAGCACCAGGAATGGATGGCTGGTAAAACACGAGGAGGAGAAGCACCAAGAATGGATGGCTGGTAAAACACGAGGAGAGAAGCACCAGGAATGGATGGCTGGTAAAACACGAGGAGAGAAGCACCAAGAATGGATGGCTGGTAAAACACGAGGAGAGAAGCACCAAGAATGGATGGCTGGTAAAACACGAGGAGAGAAGCACCAAGAATGGATGGCTGGTAAAACACGAGGAGAGAAGCACCAAGAATGGATGGCTGGTAAAACACGAGGAGGAGAAGCACCAAGAATGGATGGCTGGTAAAACACGAGGAGAGAAGCACCAAGAATGGATGGCTGGTAAAACACGAGGAGAGAAGCACCAAGAATGGATGGCTGGTAAAACACGAGGAGAGAAGCACCAAGAATGGATGGCTGGTAAAACACGAGGAGAGAAGCACCAAGAATGGATGGCTGGTAAAACACGAGGAGAGAAGCACCAGGAATGGATGCTGGTAAAACAGTAGAAGGTCTTGGTGTTTAGAAGACACCCAGGAATGGAAGTACCTAACAACACCAGGAGAAGGTCTTGGTGTTTGGCTGGTAAAACACAGGAAGTAAACCAAGACCATGGATGGCTGGTAAAACACAGACTCTAACAGGAAGTAGAAGCACCAAGAATGGATGGCTGTGTTTAAACACCTCAGTCTCTAACAGGAAGTACCAAGAATGGATGGTCTGGTTTAGACCTGACACCTCAGTCTCTCACAGGAAGTACCTAAAACACGACCAGTAGAAGGTCTTGGTGTTTAGAGGTGACACCTCAGACTCTAACAGGAAGAAGCACCAGGAATGGATGCTCTAACAGGAAGTACCTACAACGACCAGTAGAAGGTCTTGGTGTTACAAACCAACGACCAGTAGAGGTCTTGGTGTGACACCTCAGACTCTAACAGGAAGTACCTAACAACGACCAGTAGAAGGTCTTGGTGTTTAGACCTGACACCTCAGACTCTAACAGGAAGTACAAACCAACGACCAGTAGAAGAGAAGGTCTTGGTGTTTAGACCTGACACCTCAGACTCTAACAGGAAGTACAAACCAACGACCAGTAGAAGAGAAGGTCTTGGTGTTTAGACCTGACACCTCAGTCTCTAACAGGAAGTACCTAACAACGACCAGTAGAAGAGATGGTCTTGGTGTTTAGACCTGACACCTCAGTCTCTCACAGGAAGTACCTAACAACGACCAGTAGAAGGTCTTGGTGTTTAGAGGTGACACCTCAGACTCTAACAGGAAGTACCTAACAACGACCAGTAGAAGGTCTTGGTGTTTAGAGGTGACACCTCAGACTCTAACAGGAAGTACCTAACAACGACCAGTAGAAGGTCTTGATGTTTAGACCTGACACCTCAGACTCTAACAGGAAGTACAAACCAACGACCAGTAGAAGGTCTTGGTGTTTAGACCTGACACCTCAGACTCTCACAGGAAGTACCTAACAACGACCAGTAGAAGGTCTTGGTGTTTAGACCTGACACCTCAGACTCTAACAGGAAGTACAAAAAAGAAAACAACGACCAGAAAAAGCCAGAACAGTGGATTTCTCATTTCTCAACTGCCAATTCGCAAAGTGAAAGATTTAATTAAAACATGACATAATTTTCACCGCCTAAGCCTGTGGGATTCCTGTGCTGTGACCTCACGCGGGGTATTGTTTTGAGAGAGAGAGCGAGTACATTCTTGTCTGTTGACATCAGCTTCCCCTGGCTGTCGCAGCGGGGAGCAGGCCAGCTCAAGGAAACAGACACGACCATACAGGTTCATAGGTCAGGGGAGCCACATTAGAGCGTGACCACCTCTAGGCGACTCGCTCACAGCCCCTGGCAGAGTGGTTCACCTACAGCCTTACAGCCCCTGGCAGAGTGGTTCACCTACAGCCCCCAGCCCCTGGCAGAGTGGTTCACCTACAGCCTTACAGCCCCTGTCAGAGTGGTTCACCTACAGCTCCTCTCCCCAGCCCCTGGCAGAGTGGTTGACCTACAGCCCCCAGCCCCTGGCAGAGTGGTTCACCTACAGCCCCCAGCCCCTGGCAGAGTGGTTCACCTACAGCCCCCAGCCCCTGGCAGAGTGGTACACCTACAGCCTCTCCCCAGCCCCTGGCAGAGTGGTTCCCCAGCCCCAGCCCCTGGCAGAGTGGTTCACCTACAGCTCTCCCCAGCCCCTGGCAGAGTGGTTCACCTACAGCCCCCAGCCCCTGGCTGGTTCACCTACAGCTCCTCTCCCCAGCCTCTGGCAGAGTGGTTCACCTACAGCCCCCAGCAGAGTGGTTCACCTACAGCCCCCAGCCCCTGGCAGAGTGGTTCACCTACAGCCCTCCCCAGCCCCTGGCAGAGTGGTTCACCTACAGCCCTCCCCAGCCCCTGGCAGAGTGGTTCACCTACAGCTCCTCTCCCCAGCCCCTGGCAGAGTGGTTCACCTACAGCCCCCAGCCCCTGGCAGAGTGGTTCAGCCCCTGGCAGAGTGGTTCACAGCTCCCTCCCCAGCCCCTGGCAGAGTGGTTCACCTACAGCCCCCAGTTCTACAGCCCCCAGCCCCTGGCAGAGTGGTTCACCTACAGCCCCCAGCCCCTGGCCCCAGCCCCCCCCTGGCAGAGTGGTTCACCTACAGCCCCCAGCCCCTGGCAGAGTGGTTCACCTACAGCTCCTCTCCCAGCCCTGGCAGAGTGGTTCACCTACAGCCCCCAGCCCCTCTCCCCAGCCCCTGGCAGAGTGGTTCACCTACAGCTCCTCTCCCCAGCCCCTGGCAGAGTGGTTCACCTACAGCCCTCTCCCCAGCCCCTGGCAGAGTGGTTCACCTACAGCCTCTCCCCAGCCCCTGGCAGAGTGGTTCACCTACAGCCCCTCTCCCCAGCCCCTGGCAGAGTGGTTCACCTACAGCCCCCAGCCCCTGGCAGTGGTTCACCTACAGCTCCTCCCCAGCCCCTGGCAGAGTGGTTCACCTACAGCCCCCAGCCCCTGGCAGAGTGGTTCACCTACAGCCCCTGGCAGAGTGGTTCACCTACAGCCCCCAGCCCCTGGCAGAGTGGTTCACCTACAGCCCCCAGCCCCTGGGCAGAGTGGTTCACCTACAGCCCCCAGCCCCTGGCAGAGTGGTTCACCTACAGCTCCTCTCCCCAGCCCCTGGCAGAGTGGTTCACCTACAGCTCCTCTCCCCAGCCCCTGGCAGAGTGGTACACCTACAGCTCCTCTCCCCAGCCCCTGGCAGAGTGGTTCACCTACAGCCCCCAGCCCCTGGCAGAGTGGTTCACCTACAGCCCCCAGCCCCTGGCAGAGTGGTTCACCTACAGCCCCCAGCCCCTGGCAGAGTGGTTCACCTACAGCCCCCAGCCCCTGGCAGGATGATCCACTGGGCCAGAACTCTACTGTCAGGATGATCCACTGGGCCAGAACTCTACTGTCAGGATGATCCACTGGGCCAGAACTCTACTGTCAGGATGATCCACTGGGCCAGAACTCTACTGTCAGGATGATCCACTGGGCCAGAACTCTACTGTCAGGATGATCCACTGGGCCAGAACTCTACTGTCAGGATGATCCACTGGGCCAGAACTCTACTGTCAGGATGATCCACTGGGCTAGAACTCTACTGTCAGGATGATCCACTGGGCCAGAACTCTACTGTCAGGATGATCCACTGGGCCAGAACTCTACTGTCAGGATGATCCACTGGGCCAGAACTCTACTGTCAGGATGATCCACTGGGCCAGAACTCTACTGTCAGGATGATCCACTGGGCCAGAACTCTACTGTCAGGATGATTCACTGGGCCAGAACTCTACTGTCAGGGTGATCCACTGGGCCAGAACTCTACTGTCAGGATGATCCACCGGGCCAGAACTCTACTGTCAGGATGATCCACCGGGCCAGAACTCTACTGTCAGGATGATCCACTGGCCAGAACTCTACCAGAACAGAACTCTACTGTCAGGATGATCCACTGGGCCAGAACTCTACTGTCAGGATGATCCACTGGGCCAGAACTCTACTGTCAGGGTGATCCACTGGGCCAGAACTCTACTGTCAGGATGATCCACTGGGCCAGAACTCTACTGTCAGGATGATCCACTGGGCCAGAAATCTACTGTCAGGATGATGTAGGAAATTCCCCGTTAAAACTGAGGATGATGGAAGAGGGGCATGAGTGGAAAAGTTTGTGAACCACTGCTCTAGCCTGATGCGGTAAGGACTGGCTGACTGGCTGGCTGGCTGACTGATTGACTGACTGGCTGATTGACTGACTGATTGACTGACTGGCTGATTGACTGACTGATTGACTGACTGGCTGGCTGGCTGATTGACTGACTGGCTGGCTGGCTGACTGATTGGCTGGCTGACTGGCTGATTGACTGGCTGGCTGGCTGACTGATTGACCGACTGGCTGGCTGACTGATTGGCTGGCTGCTGGCTGGATGACTGGCTGGCTGGCTGGCTGGCTGGCTGGCTGGCTGATTGACTGACTGGCTGGCTGGCTGACTGATTGACTGACTGACTGATTGGCTGGCTGACTGATTGGCTGGCTGATTGGCTGGCTGGCTGACTGATTGACTGGCTGGCTGGCTGACTGATTGACTGACTGGCTGGCTGGCTGACTGATTGGCTGGCTGGCTGACTGGCTGGCTGGCTGGCTGGCTGGCTGGATTGACTGATTGGCTGGCTGGCTGGCTGGCTGGCTGGCTGACTGGCTGGCTGACTGGCTGGCTGACTGATTGCCTGCCTACCTGTCTGCCTACCCGACTACCTGTCTGACTGAAAAGCACTACATCCTGCGTGCCTCGGTGCCATGTCAGCTTTCCGTCACCAACCCATCTACCCTCCGAGGCACTGCTCTCTCCGGCTCTGCTTCCAGTCGTCTGTAGTGTTCAGCTGAATCAACTTGGCTGAGTCCAACCCACAGGAAGTCCAGATTCATTAAGAGGGCTACGTCACGCCGCTGTCTCCCTGACGTGTAATCAAAGCTGTGTTTTCTTTCACTGATGAAATGAAATGAGAGTTCCCCCGTAATTACATTATCACTAAGTCTGCAAGACTTTGTTGTTTTTAAGGTTGAAGGTTCGAGGTTTTAAGTTGAGTGTTTAAACAGGAGCTCAGATCCATTTGGTTGAACACATTGGACTTTATTTCAACGTCTTTAGTTCATCAATATGTCAGTCATACAGCATTTGACAAAGGGTCCTCTTTTTACAGGGCACCTCAGGCTGGGGGACTATGAGAAGGCTGGGGGACTATGGGAGGGCTGGGGGACTATGAGAAGGCTGGGGACTATGGGAGGGCTGGGGGACTATGGGAAGGCTGGGGGACTATGAGAAGGCTGGGGGACTATGAGAAGGCTGGGGGACTATGGGAGGGCTGGGGGACTATGGGAAGGCTGGGGGACTATGGGAGGCTGGGGGACTATGGGAAGGCTGGGGACTAGCCTTCCCATGGTCCCCCAGCCTTCCCATAGTTCCATGGTCCCCCAGCCTTCCCATAGTTCCGTAGTCCCCCAGCCTTCCCATAGTTCTGTAGTCCCCCAGCCTTCCCATAGTTCCTAGTCCCCCAGCCTTCCCATAGTTCCATAGTCCCCCAGCCTTCCCATAGTTCCATAGTCCCCCAGCCTTCCCATAGTCCTCCAGCCTTCCCATAGTCCCCATCCTTCCCATAGTTCCATAGTCCCCCAGCCTTCCCATATCCCCCAGCCTTCCCATAGTCCTCCGGCCTTCCCATAGTCCTCCGGCCTTCCCATAGTCCTCCGGCCTTCCCATAGTCCTCCGGCCTTCCCATAGTCCCCCAGCCTTCCCATAGTTCCATAGTCCCCCAGTCTTCCCATTGTCCCATAGTCCCCCATCCTTCCCATGGTCCCCCAGCCTTCGCATAGTCCCCCAGCCTTCGCATAGTCCCCCATCCTTCCCATAGTCCCCCATCCTTCCCGTAGTCGCTCAGCCTTCCCATAGTCCCCCAGCCTTCCCATAGTCCCCCAGCCTTCCCATAGTCCCCCAGCCTTCCCGTAGTCCCCCAGCCTTCCCATAGTCCCCAGCCTTCCCGTAGTCCCATAGTCCCCCAGCCTTCCCATAGTCCCATAGTCCCCCAGCCTTCCCATAGTCCTCCAGCCTTCCCATAGCCCTCCAGCCTTCCCATAGTCCTCCAGCCTTCCCATAGTCCCCCCAGCCTTCCCATAGTCCCCAAGCCTTCCCATAGTCCCCCAGCCTTCCCATAGTCCCATAGTCCCCCAGCCTTCCCATAGTCCTCCAGCCTTCCCCAGCCCTCCAGCCTTCCCATAGTCCTCCAGCCTTCCCATAGTCCCCCAGCCTTCCCATAGTCCCCAAGCCTTCCCATAGTCCCCCAGCCTTCCCATAGTCCCCAGCCTTCCCATAGTCCTCCAGCCTTCCCATAGTCCTCCGGCCTTCCCATAGTCCTCCGGCCTTCCCATAGTCCTCCGGTCTTCCCAGTCCCCCGGCCTTCCCATAGTCCCCCAGCCTTCCCATAGTCCCATAGTCCCCCAGCCTTCCCATAGTCCTCCAGCCTTCCCATAGCCCTCCAGCCTTCCCATAGTCCTCCAGCCTTCCCATAGTCCCCCAGCCTTCCCATAGTCCCCAAGCCTTCCCATAGTCCCCCAGCCTTCCCATAGTCCCCAGCCTTCCCATAGTCCTCCAGCCTTCCCATAGTCCTCCGGCCTTCCCATAGTCCTCCGGCCTTCCCATAGTCCTCCGGTCTTCCCATAGTCCCCGGCCTTCCCATAGTCCCCCAGCCTTCCCATAGTCCCCCAGCCTTCCCATAGTCCCCAGCCTTCCCATAGTCCTCCAGCCTTACCATAGTCGTTCAGCCTTCCCATAGTCCCCCAGCCTTCCCATAGTCCCATAGTCCTCCAGCCTTCCCATAGTCCCCAGCCTTCCCATAGTCCTCCAGCCTTCCCATAGCCCTCCAGCCTTCCCATAGTCCTCCAGCCTTCCCATAGTCCTCCAGCCTTCCCATAGTCCCCCAGCCTTCCCATAGTCCCCAGCCTTCCCATAGTCCCCCAGCCTTCCCATAGTCCCCCAGCCTTCCCATAGTCCCCCAGCCTTCCCATAGTCCCCCAGCCTTCCCATAGTCCCCCAGCCTTCCCATAGTCCTCCAGCCTTCCCAGGCTCAGCCTTCCCATAGTCCCCCAGCCTTCCCATAGTCCCATAGTCCCCCAGCCTTCCCATAGTCCTCCAGCCTTCCCATAGCCCTCCAGCCTTCCCATAGTCCTCCAGCCTTCCCATAGTCCCCCAGCCTTCCCATAGTCCCCAAGCCTTCCCATAGTCCCCCAGCCTTCCCATAGTCCCCCAGCCTTCCCATAGTCCTCCAGCCTTCCCATAGTCCTCCGGCCTTCCCATAGTCCTCCGGCCTTCCCATAGTCCTCCGGTCTTCCCATAGTCCTCCGGTCTTCCCATAGTCCCCCAGCCTTCCCATAGTCCCCCGCCTTCCCATAGTCCCCCAGCCTTCCCATAGTCCCCAGCCTTCCCATAGTCCTCCAGCCTTCCCATAGTCGCTCAGCCTTCCCATAGTCCCCCAGCCTTCCCATAGTCCCATAGTCCTCCAGCCTTCCCATAGTCCCCCAGCCTTCCCATAGTCCTCCAGCCTTCCCATAGTCCTCCAGCCTTCCCATAGTCCTCCAGCCTTCCCATAGTCCCCCAGCCTTCCCATAGTCCCCCAGCCTTCCCATAGTCCTCCAGCCTTCCCATAGCCCTCCAGCCTTCCCATAGTCCTCCAGCCTTCCCATAGTCCCCCAGCCTTCCCATAGTCCCCAAGCCTTCCCATAGTCCCCCAGCCTTCCCATAGTCCCATAGTCCCCCAGCCTTCCCATAGTCCTCCAGCCTTCCCATAGCCCTCCAGCCTTCCCATAGTCCTCCAGCCTTCCCATAGTCCCCCAGCCTTCCCATAGTCCCCAAGCCTTCCCATAGTCCCCCAGCCTTCCCATAGTCCCCCAGCCTTCCCATAGTCCTCCAGCCTTCCCATAGTCCTCCGGCCTTCCCATAGTCCTCCGGCCTTCCCATAGTCCTCCGGTCTTCCCATAGTCCTCCGGTCTTCCCATAGTCCCCCGGCCTTCCCATAGTCCCCCAGCCTTCCCATAGTCCCATAGTCCCCCAGCCTTCCCATAGTCCTCCAGCCTTCCCATAGCCCTCCAGCCTTCCCATAGTCCTCCAGCCTTCCCATAGTCCCCAGCCTTCCCATAGTCCCCAAGCCTTCCCATAGTCCCCAGCCTTCCCATAGTCCCCCAGCCTTCCCATAGTCCTCCAGCCTTCCCATAGTCCTCCGGCCTTCCCATAGTCCTCCGGCCTTCCCATAGTCCTCCGGTCTTCCCATAGTCCCCCGGCCTTCCCATAGTCCCCCAGCCTTCCCATAGTCCCCAGCCTTCCCATAGTCCCCCAGCCTTCCCATAGTCCTCCAGCCTTACCATAGTCGTTCAGCCTTCCCATAGTCCCCCAGCCTTCCCATAGTCCCATAGTCCTCCAGCCTTCCCATAGTCCCCAGCCTTCCCATAGTCCTCCAGCCTTCCCTAGCCCTCCAGCCTTCCCATAGTCCTCCAGCCTTCCCATAGTCCTCCAGCCTTCCCATAGTCCCCCAGCCTTCCCATAGTCCCCCAGCCTTCCCATAGTCCCCCAGCCTTCCCATAGTCCCCCAGCCTTCCCATAGTCCCCCAGCCTTCCCATAGTCCCCCAGCCTTCCCATAGTCCCCAGCCTTCCCATAGTCCTCCAGCCTTCCCATAGTCAGCTCAGCCTTCCCATAGTCCCCCAGCCTTCCCATAGTCCCATAGTCCCCCAGCCTTCCCATAGTCCTCCAGCCTTCCCATAGCCCTCCAGCCTTCCCATAGTCCTCCAGCCTTCCCATAGTCCCCCAGCCTTCCCATAGTCCCCAAGCCTTCCCATAGTCCCCCAGCCTTCCCATAGTCCCCAGCCTTCCCATAGTCCTCCAGCCTTCCCATAGTCCTCCGGCCTTCCCATAGTCCTCCGGCCTTCCCATAGTCCTCCGGTCTTCCCATAGTCCTCCGGTCTTCCCATAGTCCCCCAGCCTTCCCATAGTCCCCCGCCTTCCCATAGTCCCCCAGCCTTCCCATAGTCCCCCAGCCTTCCCATAGTCCTCCAGCCTTCCCATAGTCGCTCAGCCTTCCCATAGTCCCCCAGCCTTCCCATAGTCCCATAGTCCTCCAGCCTTCCCATAGTCCCCCAGCCTTCCCATAGTCCTCCAGCCTTCCCATAGTCCTCCAGCCTTCCCATAGTCCTCCAGCCTTCCCATAGTCCCCCAGCCTTCCCATAGTCCCCCAGCCTTCCCATAGTCCCCCAGCCTTCCCATAGTCCCCCAGCCTTCCCATAGTCCCCCAGCCTTCCCATAGTCCCCCAGCCTTCCCATAGTCCCCCAGCCTTCCCATAGTCCCCCAGCCTTCCCATAGTCCCCCAGCCTTCCCATAGTCCCCCAGCCTTCCCATAGTCCCCCAGCCTTCCCATAGTCGCTCAGCCTTCCCATAGTCCCCCAGCCTTCCCATAGTCCCATAGTCCTCCAGCCTTCCCATAGTCCCCCAGCCTTCCCATAGTCCCCAGCCTTCCCATAGTCCCCCAGCCTTCCCATAGTCCCCCAGCCTTCCCATAGTCCCCCAGCCTTCCCATAGTCCCCCAGCCTTCCCATAGTCCCCCAGCCTTCCCATAGTCCCCCAGCCTTCCCATAGTCCCCCAGCCTTCCCATAGTCGCTCAGCCTTCCCATAGTCCCCCAGCCTTCCCATAGTCCCATAGTCCTCCAGCCTTCCCATAGTCCCCCAGCCTTCCCATAGTCCTCCAGCCTTCCCATAGCCCTCCAGCCTTCCCATAGTCCTCCAGCCTTCCCATAGTCCCCCAGCCTTCCCATAGTCCCCCAGCCTTCCCATAGTCCCCCAGCCTTCCCATAGTCCCCCAGCCTTCCCATAGTCCCCCAGCCTTCCCATAGTCCTCCAGACTTCCCATAGTCCTCCAGCCTTCCCATATTCCCCCATCCTTCCCATAGTTCCATAGTCCCCCAGCCTTCCCATTGTCCCCCAGCCTTCCCATTGTCCCCCAGCCTTCCCATAGTCCCATAGTCCTCCAGCCTTCCCATAGTCCCCCAGCCTTCCCATAGTCCTCCAGCCTTCCCATAGTCCTCCAGCCTTCCCATAGTCCTCCG
>NW_025744898.1:37500-42500 GCF_021184085.1 Oncorhynchus gorbuscha
GAGAAGAGAGTGAGGAGAAGAGAGGAGGAGAAGAGAGGGAGGAGAAGAGAGGGAGGAGAAGAGAGGGGAGGAGAAGAGAGGGAGGAGAAGAGAGTGAGGAGAAGAGAGTGAGGAGAAGAGAGGAGGAGAAGAGGGAGGAGAAGAGGGAGGAGAAGAGGGAGGAGACGAGAGGGAGAGGGAGGAGAGGAAGGAGAAGAGAGGAAGGAGAAGAGAGGGAGGAGAAGAGAGGGAGGAGAAGAGAGGGAGGAGAAGAGAGGGAGGAGAAGAGAGGAAGGAGAGCAGAGGAAGGAGAGCAGAGGGGAGGAGAAGAGAGGGAGGAGAAGAGAGGGAGGAGAAGAGAGGGAGGAGAAGAGAGGGAGGAGAAGAGAGCAGAGGGAGGAGAAGAGAGCAGAGGGAGGAGAAGAGAGGGAAAGAGAGCAGAGGGAGGAGAAGAGAGGGAAAGAGAGCAGAGGGAGGAGAAGAGAGGGAAAGAGAGCAGAGGGAGGAGAAGAGAGGGAGGAGAAGAGAGGGAGGAGAAGAGAGGGAAAGAGAGAGAAGAGGGAGGAGAAGAGAGGGAGGAGAAGAGAGGGAGGAGAAGAGAGGAAAGAGAGAGCAGAGGGAGGAGAAGAGAGGGAGGAGAAGAGAGGAAAGAGGGAGGAGAAGAGAGGAAAGAGGGAGGAGAAGAGAGGAAAGAGGGAGGAGAAGAGAGGAAAGAGGGAGGAGAAGAGAGGAAAGAGGGAGGAGAAGAGAGGAAAGAGAGAGCAGAGGGAGGAGAAGAGAGGGAGGAGAAGAGAGGGAGGAGAAGAGAGGGAGGAGAAGAGAGGGAGGAGAAGAGAGGGAAAGAGAGAGCAGAGGGTGGAGAAGAGAGGGTGGAGAAGAGAGGGTGGAGAAGAGAGGGTGGAGAAGAGAGGGTGGAGAAGAGAGGGTGGAGAAGAGAGGGTGGAGAAGAGAGGGTGGAGAAGAGAGGGTGGAGAAGAGAGGGAGAAGAAGAGAGGGAGGAGAAGAGAGGAAGGAGAAGAGAGGGAAAGAGAGAGCAGAGGGAGGAGAAGAGAGGGAAAGAGAGAGCAGAGGGAGGAGAAGAGAGGGAGGAGAAGAGGGGGAGGAGAGCAGAGGGAGGAGAAGAGAGGAAAGAGAGAGCAGAGGGAGGAGAAGAGAGGAAAGAGGGAGGAGAAGAGAGGAAGGATGAAAGTGGTTCCATCAGTAGAATAATAAGGTGCAGCTGCTCCAGTCTGTTCTGACCTGCACCTGCTTCCTGTGTTAGTCGAAACGGTGGGACTGAGCTGCACCCAGCCAGCCATCACACCTCTCTCTCCCCCCGGCCAGACCCTCCTTACCCCCTCTCTCCTCTCTCCCCCTGACCAGACTCTCCTCACCCCCCTGACCACACTCTCCTCACCCCCCTCCCTCCTCTCTCTCTCCGGAGAGTGTTTGTGTTGTTCAGAGACCTCCACTCAGTCTGTGTGTTGTTCTGAGACCTCCACTCAGTCTGTGTGTTGTTCAGAGACCTCCACTCAGTCTGTGTGTTGTCCTGAGACCCAGAGACCTCCACTCAGTCTGTGTGTTGTTCAGAGACCTCCACTCGGTCTGTGTGTTGTTCAGAGACCTCCACTCAGTCTGTGTGTTGTTCAGAGACCTCCACTCAGTCTGTGTGTTGTTCAGAGACCTCCACTCAGTCTGTGTGTTGTCCTGAGACCCAGAGACCTCCACTCAGTCTGTGTGTTGTTCAGAGACCTCCACTCAGTCTGTGTGTTGTCCTGAGACCCAGAGACCTCCACTCAGTCTGTGTGTTGTTCAGAGACCTCCACTCAGTCTGTGTGTTGTTCAGAGACCCAGAGACCTCCACTCAGTCTGTGTGTTGTTCAGAGACCTCCACTCAGTCTGTGTGTTGTTCAGAGACCTCCACTCAGTCTGTGTGTTGTTCAGAGACCTCCACTCAGTCTGTGTGTTGTTCAGAGACCTCCACTCAGTCTGTGTGTTGTTCAGAGACCTCCACTCAGTCTGTGTGTTGTTCAGAGACCTCCACTCAGTCTGTGTGTTGTTCAGAGACCTCCACTCAGTCTGTGTGTTGTTCAGAGACCTCCACTCAGTCTGTGTGTTGTTCAGAGACCTCCACTCAGTCTGTGTGTTGTTCAGAGACCTCCACTCAGTCTGTGTGTTGTTCAGAGACCTCCACTCAGTCTGTGTGTTGTTCAGAGACCTCCACTCAGTCTGTGTGTTGTTCAGAGACCTCCACTCAGTCTGTGTGTTGTTCAGAGACCTCCACTCAGTCTGTGTGTTGTTCAGAGACCTCCACTCAGTCTGTGTGTTGTTCAGAGACCTCCACTCAGTCTGTGTGTTGTCCTGAGACCCAGAGACCTCCACTCAGTCTGTGTGTTGTTCAGAGACCTCCACTCAGTCTGTGTGTTGTCCTGAGACCTCCACTCAGTCTGTGTGTTGTTCAGAGACCCAGAGACCTCCACTCAGTCTGTGTGTTGTCCTGAGACCCAGAGACCTCCACTCAGTCTGTGTGTTGTTCAGAGACCTCCACTCAGTCTGTGTGTTGTTCAGAGACCTCCACTCAGTCTGTGTGTTGTTCAGAGACCTCCACTCAGTCTGTGTGTTGTTCAGAGACCTCCACTCAGTCTGTGTGTTGTTCAGAGACCTCCACTCAGTCTGTGTGTTGTTCAGAGACCTCCACTCAGTCTGTGTGTTGTTCAGAGACCTCCACTCAGTCTGTGTGTTGTTCAGAGACCTCCACTCAGTCTGTGTGTTGTTCAGAGACCTCCACTCAGTCTGTGTGTTGTTCAGAGACCTCCACTCAGTCTGTGTGTTGTTCAGAGACCTCCACTCAGTCTGTGTGTTGTTCAGAGACCTCCACTCAGTCTGTGTGTTGTCCTGAGACCCAGAGACCTCCACTCAGTCTGTGTGTTGTTCAGAGACCTCCACTCAGTCTGTGTGTTGTCCTGAGACCCAGAGACCTCCACTCAGTCTGTGTGTTGTTCAGAGACCTCCACTCAGTCTGTGTGTTGTTCAGAGACCTCCACTCAGTCTGTGTGTTGTTCAGAGACCTCCACTCAGTCTGTGTGTTGTCCTGAGACCCAGAGACCTCCACTCAGTCTGTGTGTTGTTCAGAGACCTCCACTCAGTCTGTGTGTTGTCCAGAGACCCAGAGACCTCCACTCAGTCTGTGTGTTGTTCAGAGACCTCCACTCAGTCTGTGTGTTGTTCAGAGACCTCCACTCAGTCTGTGTGTTGTTCAGAGACCTCCACTCAGTCTGTGTGTTGTTCAGAGACCTCCACTCAGTCTGTGTGTTGTTCAGAGACCTCCACTCAGTCTGTGTGTTGTTCAGAGACCTCCACTCAGTCTGTGTGTTGTTCAGAGACCTCCACTCAGTCTGTGTGTTGTTCAGAGACCTCCACTCAGTCTGTGTGTTGTTCAGAGACCTCCACTCAGTATGTGTGTTGTTCAGAGACCTCCACTCAGTCTGTGTGTTGTTCAGAGACCTCCACTCAGTCTGTGTGTTGTCCTGAGACCCAGAGACCTCCACTCAGTCTGTGTGTTGTTCAGAGACCTCCACTCAGTCTGTGTGTTGTCCTGAGACCTCCACTCAGTCTGTGTGTTGTTCAGAGACCCAGAGACCTCCACTCAGTCTGTGTGTTGTCCTGAGACCCAGAGACCTCCACTCAGTCTGTGTGTTGTTCAGAGACCTCCACTCAGTCTGTGTGTTGTTCAGAGACCTCCACTCAGTCTGTGTGTTGTTCAGAGACCTCCACTCAGTCTGTGTGTTGTTCAGAGACCTCCACTCAGTCTGTGTGTTGTTCAGAGACCTCCACTCAGTCTGTGTGTTGTTCAGAGACCTCCACTCAGTCTGTGTGTTGTTCAGAGACCTCCACTCAGTCTGTGTGTTGTTCAGAGACCTCCACTCAGTCTGTGTGTTGTTCAGAGACCTCCACTCAGTCTGTGTGTTGTTCAGAGACCTCCACTCAGTCTGTGTGTTGTTCAGAGACCTCCACTCAGTCTGTGTGTTGTTCAGAGACCTCCACTCAGTCTGTGTGTTGTTCAGAGACCTCCACTCAGTCTGTGTGTTGTCCTGAGACCCAGAGACCTCCACTCAGTCTGTGTGTTGTTCAGAGACCTCCACTCAGTCTGTGTGTTGTCCTGAGACCCAGAGACCTCCACTCAGTCTGTGTGTTGTTCAGAGACCTCCACTCAGTCTGTGTGTTGTTCAGAGACCTCCACTCAGTCTGTGTGTTGTTCAGAGACCTCCACTCAGTCTGTGTGTTGTTCAGAGACCTCCACTCAGTCTGTGTGTTGTCCTGAGACCCAGAGACCTCCACTCAGTCTGTGTGTTGTTCAGAGACCTCCACTCAGTCTGTGTGTTGTCCTGAGACCCAGAGACCTCCACTCAGTCTGTGTGTTGTTCAGAGACCTCCACTCAGTCTGTGTGTTGTTCAGAGACCTCCACTCAGTCTGTGTGTTGTCCTGAGACCCAGAGACCTCCACTCAGTCTGTGTGTTGTTCAGAGACCTCCACTCAGTCTGTGTGTTGTTCAGAGACCTCCACTCAGTCTGTGTGTTGTTCAGAGACCTCCACTCAGTCTGTGTGTTGTTCAGAGACCTCCACTCAGTCTGTGTGTTGTCCTGAGACCCAGAGACCTCCACTCAGTCTGTGTGTTGTTCAGAGACCTCCACTCAGTCTGTGTGTTGTCCTGAGACCCAGAGACCTCCACTCAGTCTGTGTGTTGTTCAGAGACCTCCACTCAGTCTGTGTGTTGTCCAGAGACCCAGAGACCTCCACTCAGTCTGTGTGTTGTTCAGAGACCTCCACTCAGTCTGTGTGTTGTTCAGAGACCTCCACTCAGTCTGTGTGTTGTTCAGAGACCTCCACTCAGTCTGTGTGTTGTTCAGAGACCTCCACTCAGTCTGTGTGTTGTTCAGAGACCTCCACTCAGTCTGTGTGTTGTTCAGAGACCTCCACTCAGTCTGTGTGTTGTTCAGAGACCTCCACTCAGTCTGTGTGTTGTCCTGAGACCCAGAGACCT
>NW_025744898.1:47500-67500 GCF_021184085.1 Oncorhynchus gorbuscha
ATAACAGACTGTAATCTCATCCCTCAATATAACAGACTGTAATCTCATCCCTCACTATAACAGACTGTAATCTCATCCCTCACTGTGACTACACTATAACAGACTGTAATCTCATCCCTCACTATAACAGACTGTAATCTCATCCCTCACTATAACAGACTGTAATCTCATCCCTCAATATAACAGACTGTAATCTCATCCCTCACTATAACAGACTGTAATCTCACCCCTCACTAAAACAGACTGTAATCTCATCCTCACTATAACAGACTGTAATCTCATCCCTCACTATAACAGACTGTAATCTCATCCCTCACTATAACAGACTGTAATCTCATCCCTCACTATAACAGACTGTAATCTCATCCCTCACTATAACAGACTGTAATCTCATCCCTCACTGTGACTACACTATAACAGACTGTAATCTCATCCCTCACTATAACAGACTGTAATCTCATCCCTCACTATAACAGACTGTAATCTCATCCCTCACTATAACAGACTGTAATCTCATCCCTCACTATAACAGACTGTAATCTCATCCCTCACTATAACAGACTGTAATCTCATCCCTCACTATAACAGACTGTAATCTAATCCCTCACTATAACAGACTGTAAACTCATCCCTCACTATAACAGACTGTAATCTCATCCCTTCACTGTGACTACACTATAACAGACTGTAATCTCATCCCTCACTATAACAGACTGTAATCTCATCCCTCACTATAACAGACTGTAATCTCATCCCTCACTATAACAGACTGTAATCTCATCCCTCACTATAACAGACTGTAATCTCATCCTCACTATAACAGACTGTAATCTCATCCCTCACTATAACAGACTGTAATCTCATCCCTCACTATAACAGACTGTAATCTCATCCCTCACTGTGACTACACTATAACAGACTGTAATCTCATCCTCACTCAGACTGTAACTCATTCCTCACTATAACAGACTGTAATCTCATCATCCCTCACTATAACAGACTGTAATCTCATCCCTCACTATAACAGACTGTAATCTCATCCTCACTATAACAGACTGTAATCTCATCCCTCACTAAAACAGACTGTAATCTCATCCTCACTATAACAGACTGTAATCTCATTCCTCACTATAACAGACTGTAATCTCATCCTCACTATAACAGACTGTAATCTCATCCCTCACTATAACAGACTGTAATCTCATCCTCACTAAAACAGACTGTAATCTCATCCCTCACTATAACAGACTGTAATCTCATTCCTCACTATAACAGACTGTAATCTCATCCCTCACTATAACAGACTGTAATCTCATCCCTCACTATAACAGACTGTAATCTCATCCCTCACTATAACAGACTGTAATCTCATCCCTCACTATAACAGACTGTAATCTCATCCCTCACTATAACAGACTGTAATCTCATCCCTCACTATAACAGACTGTAATCTCATCCCTCACTATAACAGACTGTAATCTCATCCTCACTATAACAGACTGTAATCTCATCCTCACTATAACAGACTGTAATCTCATCCCTCACTATAACAGACTGTAATCTCATCCCTCACTATAACAGACTGTAATCTCATTCCTCACTATAACAGACTGTAATCTCATCCCTCACTATAACAGACTGTAATCTCATCCCTCACTATAACAGACTGTAATCTCATCCCTCACTATAACAGACTGTAATCTCATCCCTCACTATAACAGACTGTAATCTCATCCCTCACTATAACAGACTGTAATCTCATCCCTCACTATAACAGACTGTAATCTCATCCCTCACTATAACAGACTGTAATCTCATCCCTCACTATAACAGACTGTAATCTCATCCCTCACTATAACAGACTGTAATCTCATCCCTCACTATAACAGACTGTAATCTCATCCCTCACTATACCAGACTGTAATCTCATCCCTCACTATAACAGACTGTAATCTCATTCCTCACTATAACAGACTGTAATCTCATTCCTCACTACAACAGACTGTAATCTCATTCCTCACTATAACAGACTGTAATCTCATTCCTCACTATAACAGACTGTAATCTCATCCCTCACTATAACAGACTGTAATCTCATCCCTCACTATAACAGACTGTAATCTCATCCCTCACTATAACAGACTGTAATCTCATCCCTCACTATAACAGACTGTAATCTCATCCCTCACTATAACAGACTGTAATCTCATCCCTCGCTATAACAGACTGTAATCTCATTCCTCTGACCGTTCAGCTGTCGGTCCTTTATAAGCCTGTGTGATTATTCATCACATTTAAAGAGAGGCAGACACTCTTGGACCGAGGGGTGTTTTTAATTCTCTCTCTCTCTCAGTACGTTCATAAACTCTCTCCGGGCCACTCATCTAATTCAGTGGAATTCACAGCTCAGGACCAGACCTCGGCCCAGATCCTTGATCCCTGTTCCCCTCGGCGTCAAAGATATTTTTATACCTTATTCTCTGGGATACTGATTTCCTGGGTCTCTGGCCGGTCTCCCAAAGTAATGGAACAGATAGGAGGGGGGAGGGGAATGGTTAAACAGGGAACGAGGAGGAGGAGGAGGAGGAGGAGGGCCGTGGAGGCAGGGAGGGAGAGGAGAATGGTTAAATGGGGTACGAGGAGGAGGAGGGCTTGGAAGCAGGGAGAGGAGAGGAGAATGGTTAAACTGGGAACGAGGAGGAGGAGGAGGAGGGCTTGGAAGCAGGGAGAGGAGAGGAGAATGGTTAAACAGGGAACGAGGAGGAGGAGGAGGAGGAGGAGGGCTTGGAAGCAGGGAGAGGGAGAGAATGGTTAAACAGGGAACGAGGAGGAGGTGGAGGGCCGTGGAAGCAGGGAGAGGAGAGGAGAATGGTTAAACAGGGAACGAGGAGGAGGTGGAGGGCCGTGGAAGCAGGGAGAGGAGAGGAGAATTAAACAGGGAAAGCAGGGCTTGTAATTATTCAAACATAAGGTTTTATTGGTGTGGTTCGGGGAAATCCACGGTAAGCAAGGCGAACCACACTTAGGGTTGCCTCCTAAACGGCACCCTATTTCCTACATAGTGCACTACTTTTGACCAAAACCCCTATGGCCCTATGGGCTTTGGTTAAAAATAGTGCACTATATAGGGAATAGGGTGCCATTTGGGGCCAGCTGGTGGTTCCAGACTGCTACAGCAGATTGAGAGTGGTGGCCTTCATCTGTCCCAGGTCTTTTATAAAGACATAATGGCGTTGTAACTTCACCGCCACCACAGAGTAACACTGCCACACTCTAATCACAGTCAAAGAGCCTTGTTCCTGATCGGCCAATGATACGGGCTCTTAAACCGTGTACCACAGGTGGTTTCATTCCTTTCTGTGAGTGGAAGACGTTAATTATGGCCTGTTTTGAGACCGCTCTTCTCCACTGTAGGGAAGGTTCCTCAGTCTGTCTCCATTTTCCCCGGGAGCCCAGTGGCCTGATCACTCTCTGAAGCTCTCCAAACTTCCTCTCCTCTCTTTCTCCTCTCTTTCTCCTCTCTCTTCTCCTCTCCTCTCCTCTCCTCTCCTCTCTTCCTCCTCTCCTCTCCTCTCCTCTCCTCTAGGTGCTGATGATGGGGGAACCCTTCTTCGACTGTCAGATCGGCATCGTGGGCGTCCGGGCGCTCTGCCTGAAAGGCATCATGGGAGTGCGGGACTTTGAGGAGAACTTGAACAGACGGGAGGAGGTAAAGAACTAGGCTGATCTTCCTCAACTCTCCTTCCTCAAACCTCCTCTCCTTCCTCCTTCCTCAAACCTCTCCTTCCTCAAACCTCCTCTCCTTTCACCCTCCTCTCCTTCCTCCTTCCTCAAACCTCCTCTCCTTCCTCCTTCCTCAAACCTCGTCTCCTACCTCAAACCTCCTCTCCTTCCTCCTTCCTCAAACCTCTCCTTCCTCCTTCCTCAAACCTCCTCTTCTTCCTCTCCTCCCCCTCCTCTCCTTCCTCCCCCTCCTCTCCTTCCTCACCCTCCTCTCCTTCCTCAAACCTCCTCTCCTTCCTCAAACCTCCTCTCCTTCCACCCTCCTCTCCTTCCTCCTTCCTCAAACCTCCTCTCCTTCCTCCTTCCTCAAACCTCCTCTCCTTCCTCCTTCCTCAAACCTCCTCTCCTTCCTCCTTCCTCAAACCTCCTCTCCTTCCTCCTTCCTCAAACCTCCTCTCCTTCCTCCTTCCTCAAATCTCCTCTCCTACCTCAAACCTCCTCTCCTTCCTCCTTCCTCAAACCTCCTCTTCTTCCTCTCCTCCCCCTCCTCTCCTTCCTCCCCCTCCTCTCCTTCCTCCCCCTCCTCTCCTTCCTCACCCTCCTCTCCTTCCTCAAACCTCCTCTCCTTCCTCCTTCCTCAAACCTCCTCTTCTTCCTTTCCTTCCTCCCTCTCCTCTCCTTCCTCCCTCTCCTCTCCTTCCTCACCCTCCTCTCCTTCCTCCCTCTCCTCTCCTTCCTCACCCTCCTCTCCTTCCACCCTCCTCTCCTTCCTCCCTCCCCTCTCCTTCCTCACCTTCCTCTCCTTCCTCACCTCTCCCTCCTCACCCTCCTCTATTAGTTATAGTTATAGTTATTAGTCTCATAGTTAAAACTATGACTGTGTCAGTATGTTCCTATACTGTGATTGATTGTCTGTCCTCTCCTTCCTCTCCTTCCTCACCTCTCCTTCCTCCCCCTCCTCTCCTTCCTCTCCTTCCTCCCTCTCCTCTCCTTCCTCACCCTCCTCTCCTTCCACCCTCCTCTCCTTCCTCAACCCTCCTCTCCTTCCTCCTTCCTCAAACCTCCTCTTCTTCCTCTCCTTCCTCTCCTCCCCCCCTCCTCTCCTTCCTCACCTCTCCCTCCTCACCCTCCTCTTTTAGTTATAGTTATTAGTCTCATAGTTAAAACTATGACTGTGTCAGTATGTTCCTATACTGTGATTGATTGTCTGTCCTCTCCTTCCTCCCCCTCCTCTCCTTCCCTCCTCCTTCCTCACCTCTCCTTCCTCTCCTTCCTCACCTCTCCCTCCTCACCCTCTATTAGTTATAGTTATTAGTCTCATAGTTAAAACTATGACTGTGTCAGTGTGTTCCTATACTGTGATTGATTGTCTATCCTCTCCTCCTCCCAGGATGCAGTGTTCTTCAGCTGTGGAGAGAGTCTGAGCAGTAAAGGCATGACCTACCTGACCAACTCCCTGTTCGACTACCGCTCTCCAGAGAACAACGGGGTCAGAGCAGAGTTCATCCTGGATTCCACCAATCACAAGGTCAGAACTCACACAGGCCTTTATAGTGCACAATAATTATCATGGTATTACACATTACTCCTTTATACTGTATCTGTACCTCAACCTGTTAGTCCTCATCAACCTGTTAGTCCTCATCAACCTGTTAGTCCTCATCAACCTGTTAGTCCTCATCAACCTGTTAGTCCTCATCAACCTGTTAGTCCTCATCTACCTGTTAGTCCTCATCAACCTGTTAGTCCTCATCTACCTGTTAGTCCTCATCAACCTGTTAGTCCTCATCAACCTGTTAGTCCTCATCAACCTGTTAGTCCTCATCTACCTGTTAGTCCTCATCTACCTGTTAGTCCTCATCAACCTGTTAGTCCTCATCAACCTGTTAGTCCTCATCAACCTGTTAGTCCTCATCTACCTGTTAGTCCTCATCTACCTGTTAGTCCTCATCAACCTGTTAGTCCTCATCAACCTGTTAGTCCTCATCTACCTGTTAGTCCTCATCAACCTGTTAGTCCTCATCAACCTGTTAGTCCTCCTCAACCTGTTAGTCCTCATCAACCTGTTAGTCCTCATCAACCTGTTAGTCCTCATCAACCTGTTAGTCCTCATCAACCTGTTAGTCCTCCTCAACCTGTTAGTCCTCATCAACCTGTTAGGGGAAGCTGTCCTCATCAACCTGTTAGTCCTCATCAACCTGTTAGTCCTCATCTACCTGTTAGTCCTCATCAACCTGTTAGTCCTCATCAACCTGTTAGTCCTCATCAACCTGTTAGTCCTCATCAACCTGTTAGTCCTCATCAACCTGTTAGTCCTCCTCAACCTGTTAGTCCTCATCAACCTGTTAGGGGAAGCTGTCCTCATCAACCTGTTAGTCCTCATCAACCTGTTAGTCCTCATCAACCTGTTAGTCCTCATCAACCTGTTAGTCCTCGTCAACCTGTTAGTTCTTGTCAACCTGTTAGTCCTCATCTACCTGTTAGTCCTCATCTGACCTGTTAGTCTCATCACCTGTTACCCTATCTGACCTGTTGTCTCATCAACCTGTTAGTCCTCATCAACCTGTTAGTCTCATCTACCTGTTAGTCCTCATCTACCTGTTAGTCTCATCACCTGTTAGTCCTCATCAACCTGTTAGTCCTCATCTACCTGTTAGTCCTCATCTACCTGTTAGTCCTCATCAACCTGTTAGGGGACCCTAAGCTGTCCTCATCAACCTGTTAGTCCTCATCAACCTGTTAGTCCTCATCAACCTGTCTCTTCAGGTCCTCATCAACCTGTTAGTCTCATCTACCTGTTAGTCCTCATCAACCTGTTAGTCCTCATCAACCTGTTTAAGTCCTCATCTACCTGTTAGTCCTCTTCAACCTGTTAGTCCTATCTGAACCCCCTGTCTCTTCAACCTGTTAGTCCTCATCTGACCTGTTTGTCCTCTTCAACCTGTTTGTCCTCATCAACCTGTTAGTCCTCAGGCCTGTTTAACCCTATGCTGACCCCCCTGTCTCTTCAGGCCTGTTTAACCCTATGCTGACCCCCTGTCTCTTCAGGCCTGTTTAACCCTATGCTGACCCCCCTGTCTCTTCAGGCCTGTTTAACCCTATGCTGACCTCCCCTGTCTCTTCAGGCCTGTTTAACCCTATGCTGACCCCCTGTCTCTTCAGGCTTGTTTAACCCTATGCTGACCCCCTGTCTCTTCAGGTCTGTTTAACCCTATGCTGACCCCCTGTCTCTTCAGGCCTGTTTAACCCTATGCTGACCCCCCTGTCTCTTCAGGCCTGTTTAACCCTATGCTGACCCCCTGTCTCTTCAGGCCTGTTTAACCCTATGCTGACCCCCTGTCTCTTCAGGCCTGTTTAACCCTATGCTGACCCCCCCCCCCCCACCCCCTGTCTCTTCAGGCCTGTTTAACCCTATGCTGACCTCCCCTGTCTCTTCAGGTCTGTTTAACCCTATGCTGACCCCCTGTCTCTTCAGGCCTGTTTAACCCTATGCTGACCCCCTGTCTCTTCAGGCCTGTTTAACCCTATGCTGACCCCCTGTCTCTTCAGGCCTGTTTAACCCTATGCTGACCCCCTGTCTCTTCAGGTCTGTTTAACCCTATGCTGACCCCCTGTCTCTTCAGGTCTGTTTAACCCTATGCTGACCTCCCCTGTCTCTTCAGGCCTGTTTAACCCTATGCTGACACCCCCCCTGTCCTTCAGGCCTGTTTAGCCCTATGCTGACCCCCCTGTCTCTTCAGGTCTGTTTAACCCTATGCTGACCTCCCCTGTCTCTTCAGGGTCTGTTTAACCCTATGCTGACCCCCTGTCTCTTCAGGCCTGTTTAACCCTATGCTGACCCCCCTGTCTCTTCAGGCCTGTTTAACCCTATGCTGACCCCCCTGTCTCTTCAGGCCTGTTTAACCCTATGCTGACCCCCTGTCTCTTCAGGCCTGTTTAACCCTATGCTGACCCCCTGTCTCTTCAGGCCTGTTTAACCCTATGCTGACCCCCTGTCTCTTCAGGCCTGTTTAACCCTATGCTGACCCCCTGTCTCTTCAGGTCTGTTTAACCCTATGCTGACCCCCTGTCTCTTCAGGCCTGTTTAACCCTATGCTGACCCCCCTGTCTCTTCAGGCCTGTTTAACCCTATGCTGACCCCCTGTCTCTTCAGGCCTGTTTAACCCTATGCTGACCCCCTGTCTCTTCAGGGCTGTTTAACCCTATGCTGACCCCCTGTCTCTTCAGGCCTGTTTAACCCTATGCGACCTGTGTCTCCCCCTGTCTCTTCAGGCTTGTTTAACCCTATGCTGACCCCTGTCTCTTCAGGTCTGTTTAACCCTGCTGACCCCCTGTCTCTTCAGGCCTGTTTAACCCTATGCTGACCCCCCTGTCTCTTCAGGCCTGTTTAACCCTATGCTGACCTCCTGTCCTGGTCTGTGTTTAACCCTATGCTGACCTCCTGTCCTGGTCTGTGTTTAACCCTATGCTGACCCCCCTGTCTCTTCAGGCCTGTTTAACCCTATGCTGACCTCCCCTGTCTCTTCAGGTCTGTTTAACCCTATGCTGACCTCCCCTGTCTCTTCAGGCCTGTTTAACCCTATGCTGACCCCCCTGTCTCTTCAGGCCTGTTTAACCCTATGCTGACCTCCTGTCCTGGTCTGTGTTTAACCCTATGCTGACCCCCTGTCTCTTCAGGCCTGTTTAACCCTATGCTGACCCCCTGTCTCTTCAGGCCTGTTTAACCCTATGCTGACCCCCTGTCTCTTCAGGTCTGTTTAACCCTATGCTGACCCCCTGTCTCTTCAGGCCTGTTTAACCCTATGCTCTCCCCCTGTCTCTTCAGGCCTGTTTAACCCTATGCTGACCCCCTGTCTCTTCAGGCCTGTTTAACCCTATGCTGACCCCCCTGTCTCTTCAGGGCTGTTTAACCCTATGCTGACCCCCCCCTGTCTCTTCAGGCCTGTTTAACCCTATGCTGACCCCCTGTCTCTTCAGGCTTGTTTAACCCTATGCTGACCCCCTGTCTCTTCAGGTCTGTTTAACCCTATGCTGACCCCCTGTCTCTTCAGGCCTGTTTAACCCTATGCTGACCCCCCTGTCTCTTCAGGCCTGTTTAACCCTATGCTGACCTCCTGTCCTGGTCTGTGTTTAACCCTATGCTGACCTCCTGTCCTGGTCTGTGTTTAACCCTATGCTGACCCCCCTGTCTCTTCAGGCCTGTTTAACCCTATGCTGACCTCCCTGTCTCTTCAGGTCTGTTTAACCCTATGCTGGACCTCCCCTGTCTCTTCAGGCCTGTTTAACCCTATGCTGACCCCCTGTCTCTTCAGGCCTGTTTAACCCTATGCTGACCTCCTGTCCTGGTCTGTGTTTGACAGGAGACCTACACAGAGATATCAGGCATGCAGCGCTTTGGGGCCTTCTACATGGATTACCTCTACACAGTGGAGACCAGCAGCACCACGGGTAGTGTCTCATTCCTCAGACCACACACACACCACGGGTAGTGTCTCATTCCTCAGACCACACACACACCACGGGTAGTGTCTCATTCCTCAGACCACACACACACCACGGGTAGTGTCTCATTCCTCAGACCACACACACACCACGGGTAGTGTCTCATTCCTCAGACCACACACACACCATGGGTAGTGTCTCATTCCTCAGACCACACACACACCACGGGTAGTGTCTCATTCCTCAGACTGACACACACACACCATGGGTAGTGTCTCATTCCTCAGACCACACACACACACCACGGGTAGTGTCTCATTCCTCAGACCACACACACACCACGGGTAGTGTCTCATTCCTCAGACCACACACACAGCCCTCTCTCTCTCTCTCTCTCTGTCTCTCTCCCTCCCTCTCTCTGTCTCTCTCTCTCTCTCTCCCTCCTCTCTCTCTCTGTCTCTGTCTCTGTCTGTCTCTCTCTGTCTCTGTCTCTGTCTCTCTCTGTACTCTCTGTCTCTCTCTGTCTCTAGTCTGTCTCTGTCTCTCTCTGTCTACTCTGTCTAGACCTCTCTGTCTCTCTCTCTGAAAGACTGTTTCTCTCTCTCTCTCTCTATGTTTCTCTCAGTCTCTCTCTCTCTCTCTCTCAATCTTTCTCTCTGAAACATAGACCTTTCTCTCTGAAACAATGATTCTCTCTCTTTGAAACTATGTTCTCTCTCTTTGAAACTCTCGATCTCTCTTTCTCTCTCTTTCTCTCTCTCTATGATACTACTCTCTCTCTCTCTCTCTCTCTCTCTCTCTCTCTCTCTGAAACAACTATCTCTTCTCTCTCACCCCATCCTGACCTGGAGGGGATCTGTCACTGTGTTTAGTGTGGGACTGACTCCTATTTGACTTTCTCTCCCCGTGAGGCTTGTTCCTCCTGTATTTGACCTGTAGCTCTTCAGACAGTGAATACTCTCTCTGTACCACGAGCTAATTACATGTCAGTCTGACTGACTGGGGCTTTTACATTCTTCTGATTCTCTCGGTGAAAGACTGTTTCTCTCAGTGAAAGACTGTTTCTCTCAGTGAAAGACTGTTTCTCTCAGTGAAAGACTGTTTCTCTCAGTGAAAGACTGTTTCTCTCAGTGAAAGACTGTTTTCTCTCAGTGAAAGACTGTTTCTCTCGGTGAAAGACTGTTTCTCTCGGTGAAAGACTGTTTCTCTCGGTGAAAGACTGTTTCTCTCGGTGAAAGACTGTGAAAGACACGGTTCTCTCGGTGAAAGACTCTCGGTGAAAGACTCTCGGTGAAAGACTCTCGGTGAAAGACTCTCGGTGAAAGACTCTCGGTGAAAGACTCTCGGTGAAAGACTCTCGGTGAAAGACTCTCGGTGAAAGACTCTCGGTGAAAGACTCTCGGTGAAAGACTCTCGGTGAAAGACTCTCGGTGAAAGACTCTCGGTGAAAGACTGAAGTTCCCACAGTAAAACTGACCCACAGTAAAACTGACCCACAGTAACACTGACCCACAGTAACACTGACCCACAGTAACACTGACCCACAGTAACACTGACCCACAGTAACACTGACCCACAGTAACACTGACCCACAGTAACACTGACCCACAGTAACACTGACCCACAGTAACACTGACCCACAGTATACCCATAGAAGGTCATCCTGTCTAATGTTGGATTATAGACCATGATACTAATATAGACCATGATACTACTATAGACCATGATACTACTATAGACCATGATACTACTATAGACCATGATACTACTATAGACCATGATACTACTATAGACCATGATACTACTATAGACCATGATACTACTATAGACCATGATACTACTATAGACCATGATACTACTATAGACCATGATACTACTATAGACCATGATACTACTATAGACCATGATACTACTATAGACCATGATACTACTATAGACCATGATACTACTATAGACCATGATACTACTATAGACCATGATACTACTATAGACCATGATACTACTATAGACCATGATACTACTATAGACCATGATACTACTATAGACCATGATACTACTATAGACCATGATACTACTATAGACCATGATACTACTATAGACCATGATACTACTATAGACCATGATACTACTATAGACCATGATACTACTATAGACCACGATACTACTATAGACCATGATACTACTATAGACCATGATACTACTATAGACCATGATACTACTATAGACCATGATACTACTATAGACCATGATACTACTATAGACCATGATACTACTATAGACCATGATACTACTATAGACCATGATACTACTATAGACCATGATACTACTATAGACCATGATACTACTATAGACCATGATACTACTATAGACCATGATACTACTATAGACCATGATACTACTATAGACCATGATACTACTATAGACCATGATACTACTATAGACCATGATACTACTATAGACCATGATACTACTATAGACCATGATACTACTATAGACCATGATACTACTATAGACCATGATACTACTATAGACCATGATACTACTATAGACCATGATACTACTATAGACCATGATACTACTATAGACCATGATACTACTATAGACCATGATACTACTATAGACCATGATACTACTATAGACCATGATACTACTATAGACCATGATACTACTATAGACCATGATACTACTATAGACCATGATACTACTATAGACCATGATACTACTATAGACCATGATACTACTATAGACCATGATACTACTATAGACCATGATACTACTATAGACCATGATACTACTATAGACCATGATACTACTATAGACCATGATACTACTATAGACCATGATACTAGACCATGATACTACTATAGACCATGATACTACTATAGACCATGATACTACTATAGACCATGATACTACTATAGACCATGATACTACTATAGACCATGATACTACTATAGACCATGATACTACTATAGACCATGATACTACTATAGACCATGATACTACTATAGACCATGATACTACTATAGACCATGATACTACTATAGACCACGATACTACTATAGACCATGATACTACTATAGACCATGATACTACTATAGACCATGATACTACTATAGACCATGATACTACTATAGACCATGATACTACTATAGACCATGATACTACTATAGACCATGATACTACTATAGACCATGATACTACTATAGACCATGATACTACTATAGACCATGATACTACTATAGACCATGATACTACTATAGACCATGATACTACTATAGACCATGATACTACTATAGACCATGATACTACTATAGACCATGATACTACTATAGACCATGATACTATAGACCATGATACTATAGACCATGATACTACTATAGACCATGATACTACTATAGACCATGATACTACTATAGACCATGATACTACTATAGACCATGATACTACTATAGACCATGATACTACTATAGACCATGATACTACTATAGACCATGATACTACTATAGACCATGATACTACTATAGACCATGATACTACTATAGACCATGATACTACTATAGACCATGATACTACTATAGACCATGATACTACTATAGACCATGATACTACTATAGACCATGATACTACTATAGACCATGATACTACTATAGACCATGATACTACTATAGACCATGATACTACTATAGACCATGATACTACTATAGACCATGATACTACTATAGACCATGATACTATAGACCATGATACTACTATAGACCATGATACTACTATAGACCATGATACTACTATAGACCATGATACTACTATAGACCATGATACTACTATAGACCATGATACTACTATAGACCATGATACTACTATAGACCATGATACTACTATAGACCATGATACTACTATAGACCATGATACTACTATAGACCATGATACTACTATAGACCATGATACTACTATAGACCATGATACTACTATAGACCATGATACTACTATAGACCATGATACTACTATAGACCATGATACTACTATAGACCATGATACTACTATAGACCATGATACTACTATAGACCATGATACTACTATAGACCATGATACTACTATAGACCATGATACTACTATAGACCATGATACTACTATAGACCATGATACTACTATAGACCATGATACTACTATAGACCATGATACTACTATAGACCATGATACTACTATAGACCATGATACTACTATAGACCATGATACTACTATAGACCATGATACTACTATAGACCATGATACTACTATAGACCATGATACTACTATATAGACCATGATACTACTATAGACCATGATACTACTATAGACCATGATACTACTATAGACCACGATACTACTATAGATACTACTATAGACCATGATACTACTATAGACCATGATACTACTATAGACCATGATACTACTATAGACCATGATACTACTATAGACCATGATACTACTATAGACCATGATACTACTATAGACCATGATACTACTATAGACCATGATACTACTATAGACCATGATACTACTATAGACCCATGATACTACTATAGACCATGATACTACTATAGACCATGATACTACTATAGACCTACTAGACCATGATACTACTATAGACCATGATACTACTATAGACCATGATACTACTATAGACCATGATACTACTATAGACCATGATACTACTATAGACCATGATACTACTATAGACCATGATACTACTATAGACCATGATACTACTATAGACCATGATACTACTATAGACCATGATACTACTATAGACCATGATACTACTATAGACCATGATACTACTATAGACCATGATACTACTATAGACCATGATACTACTATAGACCATGATACTACTATAGACCATGATACTACTATAGACTGATACTATATAGACCATGATACTACTATAGACCATGATACTACTATAGACCATGATACTACTATAGACCATGATACTACTATAGACCATGATACTACTATAGACCATGATACTACCTATAGACCATGATACTACTATAGACCATGATACTACTATAGACCATGATACTACTATAGACCATGATACTACTATAGACCATGATACTACTATAGACCATGATACTACTATAGACCATGATACTACTATAGACCATGATACTACTATAGACCTACAGAAGGTCATTCCTTTCTCTCCTTTTCTGCCTCTTTTCATTTCTCTTTCTCATTTCCCCCTCCCTCCCTCCCTCCCTTCTCACTCTCTCTGTCCCCCCCCCACCCCGTCTCTCTCTACATTCCCCCCCTGTCTCTCTCTGTCCCCCCCTGTCTCTCTCTGTCCCCCCTGTCTCTCTCTGTCCCCCCCTGTCTCTCTCTGCCCCTCCCCACTGTCTCTCTCTGCCCCCCCCCCCCCCGTCTCTCTCTACATCCCCCCACCCCCTGTCTCTCTCTGTCTCCCCCCACCCCGTCTCTCTCTACATTCCCCCCCTGTCTCTCTCTCCCCCCCCTGTCTCTCTCTGCCCCCCCCCCTGTCTCTCTCTGTCCCCCCTGTCTCTCTCTGCCCCTCCCCACTGTCTCTCTCTGCCCCCCCCACCCCGTCTCTCTCTACATCCCCCACCCCCCTGTCTCTCTCTGTCTCCCCCCCCACCCCGTCTCTCTCTGTCTCCCCCCCCACCCCGTCTCTCTCTGTCCCCCCCCTGTCTCTCTCTGTCCCCCGTCTCTCTCTACATTCCCCCCTGCAGCCAGCCCCTGGGTTGTAAGTTTCCCCTCCTGTCAACTCAGATAATCCTCTAAATTAAACTAAACATTGATAGTGTCAGTTTGGACTGTCAGACCCGTTGTGATGTGTGGATAAGTGTCATGGTGTCAGGGGTTGATTAGAGTTGTGTTCATCAATGTGTAATACTTTCCCTCCTCCCTCCCTCCCTTCTCGCTCTCTCTGCCCCCCCCCCCCACCGCGTCTCTCTCTACTATCGGTGTTCAGCCTCCGGTGATGAGACCATCCGGTGTCAACCGATCGGATTCGTCACCGACCGTTGCCATAGGGACTAGCCAAAACTTTTTTTTTTAGGTTAAAACGGAACTCGATCCTGTTTTTTTTTCCGAAGTCATCGCAAGTTTTCGCAGACTCGCGCTATTGGCTTCACGGAGAAGTAATGTGATGGTTTTGGGAGGGAGGAATGGGAGATGGTTGTAATTCTTTAAATCCCAGCTAATTTCATCACTCTCTCCGTCCTTCATCTGATCTAACTGCAGCCACATGGTGTATATTAGTCCTCATCCGCCACAGCCAATAGCAACGCAGACAGGGGAGAGGAAGTGACACGTTTAATCTCCAAAATCAAACAGGAATTTGAACCCCTCCATTCATTCAGTGGAACAGGAATTCATGTCTGGCCCTTTGAACCCTCTGAGTACATCCCAAATGGCACCCTGTTCCCTACATAGTACACTACTTTATATTAGGGCCAAATGGCACCCTGTTCCCTACATAGTACACTACTTTAGATTAGGGCCCAATGGCACCCTGTTCCCTACATAGTACACTACTTTATATTAGGGCCAAATGGCACCCTGCACGGTGTTCTGACGGTGTTGATGGTGTTCTGTGTGTTCTGACTGTGTTCTGTGTGTTCTGACTGTGTTCTGTGTGTTCTGACTGTGTCATGCCTGTGTTCTGTGTGTTCTGACGGTGTTCTGACGGTGTTCTGACGGTGTTCTGACGGTGTTCTGTGTGTTCTGACGGTGTTCTGACTGTGTTCTGACGGTGTTCTGTGTGTTCTGACGGTGTTCTGTGTGTTCTGACTGTGTTCTGTGTGTTCTGACTGTGTTCTGTGTGTTCTGACGGTGTTCTGACGGTGTTCTGACTGTGTTCTGTGTGTTCTGACGGTGTTCTGTGTGTTCTGACGGTGTTCTGTGTGTTCTGACGGTGTTCTGTGTGTTCTGACTGTGTTCTGACTGTGTTCTGACGGTGTTCTGACGGTGTTCCGTGTGTTCTGACGGTGTTCTGTGTGTTCTGACGGTGTTCTGACGGTGTTCTGACGGTGTTCTGACGGTGTTCCGTGTGTTCTGACGGTGTTCTGTGTGTTCTGACGGTGTTCTGACGGTGTTCTGTGTGTTCTGACTGTGTTCTGACTGTGTTCTGACTGTGTTCTGACGGTGTTCTGTGTGTTCTGACGGTGTTCTGGGTGTTCTGACGGTGTTCTGTGTGTTCTGACGGTGTTCTGTGTGTTCTGTGTGTTCTGATGGTGTTCTGTGTGTTCTGTGTGTTCTGACGGTGTTCTGTGTGTTCTGACGGTGTTCTGTGTGTTCTGACGGTGTTCTGTGTGTTCTGTGTTCTGTGTGTTCTGACGGTGTTCTGTGTGTTCTGTGTGTTCTGTGTGTTCTGTGTGTTCTGATGGTGTTCTGTGTGTTCTGACTGTGTTCTGTGTGTTCTGTGTGTTCTGATGGTGTTCTGTGTGTTCTGACTGTGTTCTGTGTGTTCTGTGTGTTCTGATGGTGTTCTGACGGTGTTCTGTGTGTTCTGTGTGTTCTGACGGTGTTCTGACTGTGTTCTGTGTGTTCTGTGTGTTCTGACGGTGTTCTGTGTGTTCTGACGGTGTTCTGTGTGTTCTGTGTGTTCTGACGGTGTTCTGTGTGTTCTGACGGTGTTCTGTGTGTTCTGATGGTGTTCTGTGTGTTCTGACTGTGTTCTGTGTGTTCTGACGGTGTTCTGACGGTGTTCTGTGTGTTCTGTGTGTTCTGACGGTGTTCTGTGTGTTCTGTGTGTTCTGACGGTGTTCTGTGTGTTCTGTGTGTTCTGATGGTGTTCTGTGTGTTCTGACGGTGTTCTGTGTGTTCTGACGGTGTTCTGTGTGTTCTGACGGTGTTCTGTGTGTTCTGACGGTGTTCTGTGTGTTCTGTGTGTTCTGATGGTGTTCTGTGTGTTCTGACGGTGTTCTGTGTGTTCTGTGTGTTCTGACGGTGTTCTGTGTGTTCTGATGGTGTTCTGTGTGTTCTGACGTGTGTGTGTGTGGTTCTGACCCTCTGTGTCTCTGTCCCAGTGTGTGTAGGGCAGCAGGACTTCACCATGGCGACAGGGCCTAAAGAAGAACCGGTCCCCCCTGTCCAAGAGACGTCTGTCAAGAGGCTGGTGGTTGGACCTCTGGACTTACGGCTCAACAGCAGCGCCGTGCACCGCCTTCTCAAGATGCTGGCCTGCGCCATGGACCACGAGTACCAACCCTACTACAAACCACAACCAGGTAGATACCAACCACAACCAGGTAGATACCAACCACAACCAGGTAGATACCAACCACAACCAGGTAGATACCAACCACAACCAGGTAGATACCAACCACAACCAGGTAGATACCAGCCCTACTACAAACCACAACCAGGTAGATACCAACCACAACCAGGTTGATACCAACCCTACTACAAACCACAACCAGGTAGATACCAACCACAACCAGGTAGATACCAACCACAGCCAGGTAGATACCAACCCTACTACAAACCACAACCAGGTAGATACCAACCCTACTACAAACCACAACCAGGTCGATACCAACCACAGCCAGGTAGATACCAACCCTACTACCAACCACAGCCAGGTAGATACCAACCCTACTACAAACCACAGCCAGGTAGATACCAACCACAACCAGGTAGATACCAACCACAACCAGGTAGATACCAACCCTACTACAAACCACAACCAGGTAGATACCAACCACAACCAGGTTGATACCAACCCTACTACAAACCACAACCACGTAGATACCAACCACAACCAGGTAGATACCAACCACAACCAGGTAGATACCAACCACAACCAGGTAGATACCAACCACAACCAGGTTGATACCAACCCTACTACAAACCACAACCAGGTAGATACCAACCACAACCAGGTAGATACCAACCACAACCAGGTAGATACCAACCACAACCAGGTTGATACCAACCCTACTACAAACCACAACCAGGTAGATACCAACCACAACCAGGTTGATACCAACCCTACTACAAACCACAACCAGGTAGATACCAACCACAACCAGGTAGATACCAACCACAACCAGGTAGATACCAACCCTACTACAAACCACAACCAGGTAGATACCAACCCTACTACAAACCACAACCAGGTAGATACCAACCCTACTACAAACCACAACCAGGTAGATACCAACCCTACTACAAACCACAACCAGGTAGATACCAACCACAACCAGGTTGATACCAACCCTACTACAAACCACAACCAGGTAGATACCAACCCTACTACAAACCACAACCAGGTAGATACCAACCACAACCAGGTCGATACCAACCACAACCAGGTTGATACCAACCCTACTACAAACCACAACCAGGTAGATACCAACCACAACCAGGTAGATACCAACCACAACCAGGTAGATACCAGCCCTACTACAAACCACAACCAGGTAGATACCAACCACAACCAGGTAGATACCAACCACAACCAGGTAGATACCAACCCTACTACAACCCACAACCAGGTAGATACCAACCCCAACCAGGTAGATACCAACCACAACCAGGTAGATACCAACCACAACCAGGTAGATACCAACCACAACCAGGTAGATACCAACCACAACCAGGTAGATACCAACCACAACCAGGTAGATACCAACCACAACCAGGTTGATACCAACCCTACTACAAACCACAACCAGGTAGATACCAACCACAACCAGGTAGATACCAACCACAACCAGGTAGATACCAACCACAACCAGGTAGATACCAACCACAACCAGGTTGATACCAACCACAACCAGGTTGATACCAACCACAACCAGGTTGATACCAACCACAACCAGGTCGATACCAACCACAACCAGGTAGATACCAACCCTACTACAAACCACAACCAGGTAGATACCAACCCTACTACAACCCACAACCAGGTAGATACCAACCCTACTACCAACCACAACCAGGTAGATACCAACCCTACTACAAACCACAACCAGGTAGATACCAACCCTACTACCAACCACAACCAGGTCGATACCAACCACAACCAGGTAGATACCAACCACAACCAGGTAGATACCAACCCTACTACAAACCACAGCCAGGTAGATACCAACCCTACTACCAACCACAACCAGGTCGATACCAACCACAACCAGGTAGATACCAACCCTACTACAACCCACAACCAGGTAGATACCAACCCTACTACCAACCACAACCAGGTAGATACCAACCCTACTACCAACCCCAACCAGGTAGATATCAACATCACTGTTATTATAATGTCCCCATAGTGTCCATCAACACTGTTAATATAATGTCCCCATAGTATCCATCAAGACATCACTGCTATTATAATGTCCCCATAGTGTCCATCAAGACAACACTGTTATTATAATGTCCTCAGTGTCCATCAACACTGTTATTATAATGTCCCCATAATGTCCCCATCAACAATGTTATTATAACCCATAATGTACCCATAATGTACCCATAATGTACCCATAATGTCCTCATAATGTCCCCATAATGTCCCCATAATGTCCTCATAATGTCCCCATAATGTCCCCATCATGTCCTCATAATGTCCCCATAATGTCCATCAAGACATCACTGTTATTATAATGTCCTCAGTGTCCATCAAGACATCACTGTTATTATAATGTCCCCAATAGTGTCCATCAAGACATCACTGTTAATATAATGTCCCCATAGTGTCCACCAAGACAACACTGATATTATAATGTCTCAGTGTCCATCAAGACAACACTGCTATTATAATGTCTCAATGTCCATCAAGACAACACTGTTATTATAATGTCCCCATAATGTCCATCAAGACA
>NW_025744898.1:80000-100000 GCF_021184085.1 Oncorhynchus gorbuscha
CGGGGTGTGGGCTAGACGGGGTGTGGGCTAGACGGGGTGTGGGCTAGACGGGGTGTGGGCTAGACGGGGTGTGGGCTAGACGGGGTGTGGGCTAGACGGGGTGTGGGCTAGATGGGGTGTGGGCTAGACGGGGTGTGGGCTAGATGGGGTGTGGGCTAGACGGGGTGTGGGCTAGACGGGGTGTCAGAAGAACTGGTATGGGAATGACAGAGCCCCAGCCACCAAAACACCAAAGCCCTTTGGGGGATGTGATATAGAGAGATGGATGAGCTGCCTGTAGTCTTGGTTTGGGGGATGTGATATAGAGAGATGGATGAGCTGCCTGTAGTCTTGGTTTGGGGGGGGGTACAGAGAGATGGATGAGCTGCCTGTAGTCTTGGTTTGGGGAATACAGAGAGATGGATGAGCTGCCTGTAGTCTTGGTTTGGGGAATACAGAGAGATGGATGAGCTGCCTGTAGTCTTGGTTTGGGGGGTACAGAGAGATGGATGAGCTGCCTGTAGTCTTGGTTTGGGGGGTACAGAGAGATGGATGAGCTGCCTGTAGTCTTGGTTTGGGGGGTACAGAGAGATGGATGAGCTGCCTGTAGTCTTGGTTTGGGGAATACAGAGAGATGGATGAGCTGCCTGTAGTCTTGGTTTGGGGGATGTGATATAGAGAGATGGATGAGCTGCCTGTAGTCTTGGTTTGGTCATCACATCAGGAAGTACTGTACCAGACAGCAGTACCAGACAGCAGTACCAGACAGCAGTACCAGACAGTAGTACCAGACAGTACCAGACAGTACCAGACAGTACCAGACAGTACCAGACAGACAGTACCAGACAGTAGTACCAGACAGTAGTACCAGACAGTAGTACCAGACAGTACCAGACAGTAGTACCAGACAGTACCAGACAGTACCAGACAGTAGTACCAGACAGTAGTACCAGACAGTAGTACCAGACAGTAGTACCAGACAGTAGTACCAGACAGTAGTACCAGACAGTAGTACCAGACAGTAGTACCAGACAGTAGTACCAGACAGTAGTACCAGACAGCAGTACCAGACAGCAGTACCAGACAGTAGTACCAGACAGCAGTACCAGACAGCAGTACCAGACAGCAGTACCAGACAGCAGTACCAGACAGCAGTACCAGACAGTAGTACCAGACGGCAGTACCAGACGGCAGTACCAGACGGCAGTACCAGACGGCAGTACCAGACGGCAGTACCAGACGGCAGTACCAGGCGGCAGTACCAGGCGGCAGTACCAGACAGCAGTACCAGACAGCAGTACCAGACAGCAGTACCAGACAGCAGTACCAGGCAGCAGTACCAGACAGTAGTACCAGACAGCAGTACCAGACAGCAGTACCAGACAGTCATCACAACAGGAAGTGCTGTACCAGACAGCACTACCAGACAGTCATCACATCAGGAAGTGCTGTACCAGTGTCTCAGATGGTTAGGAAATCAACCACAGCATCAAACAAGGTATTTACCATCTAACAGGTCCATTTATTTAAACCAGATGGGGGAGGAGGGGAGAGGGAGGAGGGGAGGCTAGGCTGCAGGCAGGCCTTTGTGGTGCTAGAGGAGAGGGGAGAGGTGGGGGAGAGGGAGGGGAGAGGTGGGGGAGATGGGAGGGGAGAGGGGAGATGGGAGGGGAGAGGGAGGAGAGGGGAGATGGGAGGGGAGAGGGAGGAGAGGGGAGATGGGAGGGGAGAGGGAGGAGAGGGGAGATGGGAGGGGAGAGGGAGGAGAGGGGAGATGGGAGGGGATAGGGAGGAGAGGGGAGATGGAGGAGGGGAGGCTAGGCTGCAGGCAGGCCTTTGTGGTGCTAGAGGAGAGGGGAGGAGGGGAGAAGGAGGAGGAGGGGAGAGGGAGGAGAGGAGGGGAGAGGGAGGGGGAGAGGGAGGGGAGGGGAGGAGGGGGAGAGGGGAGGAGGGGAGAAGGAGGAGGGGGAGGAGAGGGGAGGAGGGGAGAGGAGGAGGGGAGAGAGAGGAGGGGAGAGAGAGGAGGGAGGAGAGGAGGGGAGAAGGAGGGGAGAGGGAGGGGAGAAGGAGGAGGGAGAGGGAGGAGAGGAGGGGAGAGGGAGAGGGAGGAGAGGAGAGGAGAGGAGAGGAGGGGAGGGGGAGGGGAGAGGTGAGGAGGGGAGAGGAGGGAAGGAGGGGAGAGGAGGGAAGGAGGGGAGAGGATAGGGGGAGGAGAGGGGGAGGGAAGGAGGAGAGAGGAGAGGGGTAAGGGTTAGAGGGGAGGGGAGTAAACATAAACACAGGAGATGAAAGTCTACTGCAGTCTCACTCTGACTGTGTCCTTCACAGAACATCTGGCCCTTCTCACACACACACACACACACACACACACACACACACACACACACACACACACACACACACACACACACACACACACACACACACACACACACACACACACACACACACACACACACACACACACACACACACACACACACACACACACACACACCTTGCAGTAATGTAAGTGCGTCTGGTAAGTACTGTAAGTGAGTCTGTTAAAGCTGCTATCCTGGGAATCCATTCTGTTCAATTAGTTTGGCTTTAAACATGTCAGACTCTGAGAGGGCTGCATGTGGTAGTCTTTTCTCTACAGGCAGACAGACAGGCAGGCAGGCAGGCAGACAGACAGACATGCAGGCAGGCAGACAGGCAGGCAGACAGACAGGCAGGCGGACAGACAGGCGGACAGACAGGCAGGCGGACAGACAGGCGGACAGACAGACAGCAGTGAGAGGTATAGCCTTTTCTCGACAGACAGACAGACAGACAGACAGACAGACAGACAGGCAGGCAGGCAGGCAGGCAGGCAGACAGACAGGCAGACAGACAGACAGACAGGCAGACGGACAGGCAGACGGACAGACAGGCGGACAGACAGGCGGACAGACAGGCGGACAGACAGACAGCAGTGAGAGGTATAGCCTTTTCTCGACAGACAGACAGACAGACAGACAGACAGACAGACAGACAGACAGACAGACAGACAGACAGACAGACAGACAGACAGACAGACAGACAGACAGACAGACAGACAGACAGACAGCAGTGAGAGAGCAGGGAGCCGTCTGAAAGCTGAGGCAGTAAGAACCACAGAGCCTGTCCCCTATTCCCTCAGCTTTCTATACTCTCTGGTCCTAATAAGAGACTGGCTGGATGGCTGGTTGACTGGTTGGCTGACTGACTGGCTGGCTGACTGGCTGGCTGACTGACTGGCTGGCTGACTGACTGACTGGCTGACTGGCTGGCTGACTGGCTGGCTGACTGGCTGGCTGACTGGCTGGCTGACTGACTGGCTGACTGGCTGGTTGGCTGACTGACTGGCTGGCTGGCTGACTGGCTGGTTGGCTGGTTGGCTGACTGACTGGCTGGCTGACTGGCTGGCTGACTGGTTGGCTGACTGGCTGGTTGGCTGGCTGGTTGACTGGCTGGTTGGCTGACTGACTGGCTGGCTGACTGACTGACTGGCTGGTTGGCTGTGTGTTTGATCTGCAGGCCGGGTTTCTTCTGTTCTGGTTCAGAGATGTTTAGTTGAATGTGGAAGACACATTTCAGTTGACTGCATTTGGCTGTACAAGGTGTGTGTGTATATATATATATATATATATTATATTTATTACTCTCCTCTGTTCTGCTACTTAAAAGGGGATTCAGATGTCAAATAGATGTTTTTTTTTCTTTCTGATAATCACCATGTTTCTGTGTGAGATCAATGACTGGCTGGAGTTTTAGGCAGGGGAACGCAGGGATCGTGGATCAATGACTGGCTGGAGTTTTAGGCAGGGGAACGCAGGGATCGTGGATCAATGACTGGCTGGAGTTTTAGGCAGGGGAACGCAGGGATCGTGGATCAATGACTGGCTGGAGTTTTAGGCAGGGGAACGCAGGGATCATGGATCAATGACTGGCTGGAGTTTTAGGCAGGGGAACGCAGGGATCGTGGATGGTTGACTGGCTGGAGTTTTAGGCAGGGGAACGCAGGGATCGTGGATCAATGACTGGCTGGAGTTTTAGGCAGGGGAACGCAGGGATCGTGGATGGTTGACTGGCTGGAGTTTTAGGCAGGGGAACGCAGGGATCGTGGATCAATGACTGGCTGGAGTTTTAGGCAGGGGAACGCAGGGATCGTGGATGGTTGACTGGCTGGAGTTTTAGGCAGGGGAACGCAGGGATCGTGGATCAATGACTGGCTGGAGTTTTAGGCAGGGGAACGCAGGGATCGTGGATCAATGACTGGCTGGAGTTTTAGGCAGGGGAACGCAGGGATCGTGGATCAATGACTGGCTGGAGTTTTAGGCAGGGGAACGCAGGGATCGTGGATCAATGACTGGCTGGAGTTTTAGGCAGGGGAACGCAGGGATCGTGGATGGTTGACTGGCTGGAGTTTTAGGCAGGGGAACGCAGGGATCGTGGATCAATGACTGGCTGGAGTTTTAGGCAGGGGAACGCAGGGATCGTGGATCAATGACTGGCTGGAGTTTTAGGCAGGGGAACGCAGGGATCGTGGATCAATGACTGGCTGGAGTTTTAGGCAGGGGAACGCAGGGATTGTGGATCAATGACTGGCTGGAGTTTTAGGCAGGGGAACGCAGGGATCGTGGATCAATGACTGGCTGGAGTTTTAGGCAGGGGAACGCAGGGATCGTGGATGGTTGACTGGCTTGAGTTTTAGGCAGGGGAACGCAGGGATCGTGGATCACTGACTGGTTGGAGTTTTAGGCAGGGGAACGCAGGGATCGTGGATGGTTGACTGGCTTGAGTTTTAGGCAGGGGAACGCAGGGATCGTGGATCACTGACTGGTTGGAGTTTTAGGCAGGGGAACGCAGGGATCGTGGATGGTTGACTGGCTGGAGTTTTAGGCAGGGGAACGCAGGGATCGTGGATGGTTGACTGGCTGGAGTTTTAGGCAGGGGAACGCAGGGATCGTGGATGGTTGACTGGCTTGAGTTTTAGGCAGGGGAACGCAGGGATCTTAAGATATCTGTCAGGATTATTTCAGGAAATATGCAGCTCCGCCAAGCAGCTCCTCCAAGCAGCTCGTCACTCCTTCTCTAGGAAATATGGAAAGGAAAGTGAACTCCCAGGCCGTGTGTTTCGGAGGGAAACTTAGCCGTGAGTTCTCAGGTTGGGGTCTCAATCAACGCTCGCTTTATGCAGAAATACAGAATCAACTTTTAAATTACTAGAGAGATGGAAGATGGATGGGAGGGAATGAAGATGGATGGATGGAGGGAATGAAGATGGATGGATGGAGGGAATGAAGATGGATGGATGGAGGGAATGAAGATGGATGGATGGAGGGAATGAAGATGGAGGGAATGAAGATGGATGGAGGGAATGAAGATGGATGGAGGGAATGATGATGGATGGATGGAGGGAATGATGATGGATGGATGGAGGGAATGAAGATGGATGGATGGAGGGAATGAAGATGGATGGATGGAGGGAATGAAGATGGAGTAAATGAAGATGGATGGATGGAGGGAATGAAGATGGATGGATGGAGGGAATGAAGATGGATGGAATGAAGATGGATGGAGGGAATGAAGTTGGATGGAGGGAATGAAGATGTGTGGTCCTTCTGTAGCTGTGTGGTCCTTCTGTAGCTCAGTTGGTAGAGCATGGCGCTTGTAACGCCAGGGTAGTGGGTTCGATTCCCGGGACCACCCATACGTAGAATGTATGCACACATGACTGTAAGTCGCTTTGGATAAAAGCGTCTGCTAAATGGCATATATATACATATATATATATATATAAGATGGAGGGAATGAAGATGGATGGAGGGAATGAAGATGGATGGAGGGAATGAGGATGGATGGAGGGAATGAGGATGGATGGAGGGAATGAAGATGGATGGAGGGAATGAAGATGGATGGAGGGAATGAAGATGGATGGAGGGAATGAAGATGGATGGAGGGAATGAAGATGGATGGAGGGAATGAGGATGGATGGATGTAATGAAGATGGATGGAGGGAATGAAGATGGATGGAGGGAATGAGGATGGATTGAGGGAATGAAGATGGATGGAGGGAATGAAGATGGATGGAGGGAATGAAGATGGATGGAGGGAATGAGGATGGATGGAGGGAATGAGGATGGATGGAGGGAATGAAGATGGATGGAGGGAATGAAGATGGATGGAGGGAATGAAGATGGATGGAGGGAATGAAGATGGATGGAGGGAATGAAGATGGATGGAGGGAATGAAGATGGATGGAGGGAATGAAGATGGATGGAGGGAATGAAGATGGATGGAGGGAATGAAGATGGAGGGAATGAAGATGGAGGGAATGAAGATGGAGGGAATGAAGATGGAGGGAGGGAATGAAGATGGAGGGAGGGAATGAAGAGGGAGGGAATGAAGATGGAGGGAGGGAATGAAGATGGAGGGAGGGAATGAAGATGGAGGGAATGAAGATGGAGGGAATGAAGATGGAGGGAATGAAGATGGAGGGAATGAAGATGGATGGAGGGAATGAGGGTAGAAACATTATATCTGTTGGTGGATGCAGTGTTACCACTGAGTGCTGATGGAAGAGAGGGGAGGAGAGATAGAGAGATGTACCAGACAGTAGTACCAGACAGTAGTACCAGACAGTAGTACCAGACAGTAGTACCAGACAGTAGTACCAGACAGTAGTACCAGACAGTACCAGTACCAGACAGTAGTACCAGACAGTAGTACCAGACAGTAGTACCAGACAGTAGTACCAGACAGTAGTACCAGACAGTACCAGACAGTACCAGACAGTAGTACCAGACAGTAGTACCAGACAGTAGTACCAGACAGTAGTACCAGACAGTACCAGACAGTAGTACCAGACAGTAGTACCAGACAGTAGTACCAGACAGTAGTACCAGACAGTAGTACCAGACAGTACCAGACAACAGTACCAGACAACAGTACCAGACAACAGTACCAGACAGCAGTACCAGACAGCAGTACCAGACAGTACCAGACAGTACCAGACAGTACCAGACAGTACCAGACAGTAGTACCAGACAGTAGTACCAGACAGTAGTACCAGACAGTAGTACCAGACAGTACCAGACAGTAGTACCAGACAGTAGTACCAGACAGTAGTACCAGACAGTAGTACCAGACAACAGTACCAGACAACAGTACCAGACAGCAGTACCAGACAGCAGTACCAGACAGCAGTACCAGACAGTAGTACCAGACAGCAGTACCAGACAGTACCAGACAGTAGTACCAGACAGTACCAGACAGTACCAGACAGTACCAGACAGTAGTACCAGACAGTAGTACCAGACAGTAGTACCAGACAGTAGTACCAGACAGTAGTACCAGACAACAGTACCAGACAACAGTACCAGACAACAGTACCAGACAACAGTACCAGACAACAGTACCAGACAACAGTACCAGACAGCAGTACCAGACAGCAGTACCAGACAGCAGTACCAGACAGCAGTACCAGACAGTAGTACCAGACAGTAGTACCAGACAGTAGTACCAGACAGTAGTACCAGACAGCAGTACCAGACAGCAGTACCAGACAGTAGTACCAGACAGTAGTACCAGACAACAGTACCAGACAACAGTACCAGACAGCACCAAAGCCTACTTAATGTTTAATGAAAGGCAGCGTCTGGCCCTTCCGACTTCACCGAGACCCCGCCGAGACAACCAATTGGGACGGCTGTTAAACCTGTTAACCCTAATAAAATGGCTGCCTGTAAAATAAATGGAGGGGTTTAAGGGGATTGTGAGGGAAGTTGCCACCTGCATCAATCACACTGCCTGGCGGTTCTCCGGGTAGGAGGCTCGGCCACCTGACAGAAGCACATGGGTCTGGGTCTGGGGGAGCTAGGTGTGGGCTTGGGGGGGGGGCTGGGGAAGCTGGGTCTTGGGCTGGGGGAGCTGGGCCTGGGGGAGCTGGGTCTGGGGGAGCTGGGTCTGGGGAGCTGGGTCTGGGGGAGCTGGGTCTGGGGGAGCTGGGTCTGGGGGAGCTGGGTCTGGGGGAGCTGGGTCTGGGGGAGCTGGGTCTGGGGGAGCTGTGTCTGGGGCTGGGGAAGCTGGAGTTGGGGAAGCTGGGAAAGCTGGGGCTGGGGAAGCTGGGTCTTGGGCTGCGGAAGCTGGGTCGTGGCCAGGGGGAGCTTGGGATGGGGGATCTAGGTCTGGGGAAGCTGGGGTTGGGGGAGGTGAATCTTGGGCTGGGGAAGCTGGGTCTGGGCCTGGGGGAGCTCGGGATGGGGAGCTGGGGATTGCACGCCCAATTTTTCAGTTTTTGATTTGTTAAAAAAGTTTGAAATATCCAATAAATATCGTTCCACTTCATGATTGTGTCCCACTTGTTGTTGATTCTTCATAAAAAATACAGTTTTATATCTTTATGTTTGAAGCCTGAAATGTGGCAAAAGGTCGCAAAGTTCAAGGGGGCCGAATACTTTCGCAAGGCACTGTATGTCTGGGGCTGGGGGAGCTAGGTCTGGGGCTGGGGGAGCTAGGTCTGGGGCTGGGGCTGGGGGAGCTAGGTCTGGGCCTCGGGGAGCTAGGTCTGGGCCTGGGGGAGCTAGGTCTGGGGCTGGGGGAGCTAGGTCTGGGGCTGGGGGAGCTAGGTGTGGGGCTGGGGGAGCTAGGTCTGGGGCTGGGGGAGCGATGTCTGGGGCTGGGGGAGCTAGGTCTGGGACTGGGGGAGCTAGGTCTGGGGCTGGGGGAGCTAGGTCTGGGGCTGGGGGAGCTAGGTCTGGGGCTGGGGGAGCTAGGTCTGGGGCTGGGGGAGCTAGGTCTGGGGCTGGGGGATCTGGGTCTGATTCTGATGGACGCCACGTTCCTCTGGGCGAATTGGAGCTTCACTTTGGGAGAATGACATCTCTTATTGTTACGACTTCAAACATACATGTTATATTATATATATAGGCTTAATGTTCTACAGTATCACCTGACTGGTGGAGCTGGCCTGGTAGGATAACAGTATCACCTGACTGACTGGTGGAGCTGGCCTGACCTGGTAGGATAACAGTATCACCTGACTGACTGGTGGAGCTGGCCTGGTAGGATAACAGTATCACCTGACTGACTGGTGGAGCTGGCCTGACCTGGTAGGATAACAGTATCACCTGACTGACTGGTGGAGCTGGCCTGGCCTGGTAGGATAACAGTATCACCTGACTGACTGGTGGAGCTGGCCTGGTAGGATAACAGTATCACCTGACTGACTGGTGGAGCTGGCCTGACCTGGTAGGATAACAGTATCACCTGACTGACTGGTGGAGCTGGCCTGGCCTGGTAGGATAACAGTATCACCTGACTGACTGGTGGAGCTGGCCTGGTAGGATAACAGTATCACCTGACTGACTGGTGGAGCTGGCCTGGTAGGATAACAGTATCACCTGACTGACTGGTGGAGCTGGCCTGGTAGGATAACAGTATCACCTGACTGACTGGTGGAGCTGGCCTGGCCTGGTAGGATAACAGTATCACCTGACTGAGATGTGGATAGACCAGGTAGAGGACATAGAGACCAGGTAGAGGACAGAGAGACCAGGTAGATGACAGAGAGACCAGGTAGAGGACAGAGAGACCAGGTAGAGGACAGAGAGACCAGGTAGAGGACAGAGAGACCAGGTAGAGGACAGAGAGACCAGGTAGAGGACAGAGAGACCAGGTAGAGGACAGAGAGACCAGGTAGAGGACAGAGAGACCAGGTAGAGGACAGAGAGATGTGGATAGACCAGGTACAGGTAGAGGACAGAGAGATGTGGATAGACCAGGTAGAGGACAGAGAGACCAGGTAGAGGACAGAGAGACCAGGTAGAGGACAGAGAGACCAGGTAGAGGACAGAGAGACCAGGTAGAGGACAGAGAGACCAGGTAGAGGACAGAGAGATGTGGATGGACCAGGTAGAGGACAGAGACCAGGTAGAGGACAGAGAGATGTGGATAGACCAGGTAGAGGACAGAGAGATGTGGATAGACCAGGTAGAGGACAGAGAGACCAGGTAGAGGACAGAGAGACCAGGTAGAGGACAGAGAGACCAGGTAGAGGACAGAGAGACCAGGTAGAGGACAGAGAGACCAGGTAGAGGACAGAGAGACCAGGTAGAGGACAGAGAGATGTGGATGGACCAGGTAGAGGACAGAGACCAGGTAGAGGACAGAGAGATGTGGATGGACCAGGTAGAGGACAGAGACCAGGTAGAGGACAGAGAGATGTGGATAGACCAGGTAGAGGACAGAGAGACCAGGTAGAGGACAGAGAGACCAGGTAGAGGACAGAGAGACCAGGTAGAGGACAGAGAGACCAGGTAGAGGACAGAGAGACCAGGTAGAGGACAGAGAGACCAGGTAGAGGACAGAGAGACCAGGTAGAGGACAGAGAGACCAGGTAGAGGACAGAGAGACCAGGTAGAGGACAGAGAGACCAGGTAGAGGACAGAGAGACCAGGTAGAGGACAGAGAGACCAGGTAGAGGACAGAGAGACCAGGTAGAGGACAGAGAGACCAGGTAGAGGACAGAGAGATGTGGATAGAGGACAGAGAGACCAGGTAGAGGACAGAGAGACCAGGTAGAGGACAGAGAGACCAGGTAGAGGACAGAGAGACCAGGTAGAGGACAGAGAGACCAGGTAGAGGACAGAGAGACCAGGTAGAGGACAGAGAGACCAGGTAGAGGACAGAGAGACCAGGTAGAGGACAGAGAGACCAGGTAGAGGACAGAGAGACCAGGTAGAGGACAGAGAGACCAGGTAGAGGACAGAGAGACCAGGTAGAGGACAGAGAGACCAGGTAGAGGACAGAGAGACCAGGTAGAGGACAGAGAGACCAGGTAGAGGACAGAGAGACCAGGTAGAGGACAGAGAGACCAGGTAGAGGACAGAGAGACCAGGTAGAGGACAGAGAGACCAGGTAGAGGACAGAGAGACCAGGTAGAGGACAGAGAGACCAGGTAGAGGACAGAGAGACCAGGTAGAGGACAGAGAGACCAGGTAGAGGACAGAGAGATGTGGAGAGACCAGGTAGAGTACAGAGAGACCAGGTAGAGGACAGAGAGACCAGGTAGAGGACAGAGAGACCAGGTAGAGGACAGAGAGACCAGGTAGAGGACAGAGAGACCAGGTAGAGGACAGAGAGACCAGGTAGAGGAGCAGTCCATCTCGTCAGTGGAACAGAACAGAGCCATGAATCAGGTTCAGAGACGTTGGAGGAAACGACAGAAAATATTTTCTCATCAAAATAAAAAGGGAAAGTAAGAATTGGGCGTTGAAATAACTGTGTATTAAAACCTAGTTTACGATAGGAAGTGATGTCATTTTACAGTCCTCAGTTAGCACTGTAGTGCAGGAGGTTGAGTTCTGATCACGATGTGTCTGTATAGCATCATAGTTTGTGTGGCCCAGTCTATAAAGTATATAGTCGACCAGGTTAGTGTGGGGGGGTGCTGCTGTTCCCTCCATCTGGTGAGAGGCAGAATGAGGCCGTTAGGATTTTAATAGTTGACAGGGATCAATGGAGGTATTGAGAAGTCTACTGGACAGGAAATGCCGTCAGCGAATGAGGAGCTGGGTTTGCGTTGATTTACGTTTTAGTTAGTTCTGAGAAGCTGGGGCCTTTCTCCTCTCCTCTCCTCTTTTCTCCTCTCCCCACCTCACCTCTCCTCTCCTCTCCCCACCTCACCTCACCTCTCCTCTCCCCACCTCACCTCTCCTCTCCTCTCCCCACCTCACCTCTCCTCTCCTCTCCCCACCTCACCTCTCCTCTCCTCTCCCCACCTCACCTCTCCTCTCCTCTCCCCACCTCACCTCTCCTCTCCTCTCCCCACCTCACCTCTCCTCTCCCCACCTCACCTCACCTCTCCTCTCCCCACCTCACCTCTCCTCCCCTCACCTCTCCTCTCCCCACCTCTCCCCACCTCTCCCCACCTCTCCTCTCCTATCCTCTTCTATCCTCTTCTATCCTCTTCTATCCTCTTCTATCCTCTCCTCTCCTCTCCTCTCCTCTCCTCTCCTCTCCTCTCCTCTCCTCTCCTCTCCTCTCCTCTCCTCTCCTCTCCTCTCCTCTCCTCTCCTCTCCTCTCCTCTCCTCTCCTCTCCTCTCCTCTCCTCTCCTCTTCTATCCTCTTCTATCCTCTTCTATCCTCTCCTCTCCTCCTCACCTCTCCTCTCCTCTCCTTTCCTCTTCTATCCTCTTCTATCCTCTCCTCTCCTCACCTCTCCTCACCTCTCCTCTCCTCACCTCTCCTCACCTCTCCTCTCCTCTCCTCACCTCTCATCACCTCTCCTCACCTCACCTCACCTCACCTCACCTCACCTCACCTCTCCCCTCTCCTCTCCTCTCCCCTCTCCCTCTCCCTCCTCTCCTCTCCTCTCCTCTCCTCTCCTCTCCTCTCCTCTCCTCTCCTCTCCTCTCCTCTCCTCCTCCTCTCCTCTCCTCTCCTCTCCTCTCCTCTCCTCTCCTCTCCTCTCCTCTCCTCTCCTCTCCTCTCCTCTCCTCTCCTCTCCCCTCCCCTCCCCTCCCCTCCTCTTCTCTTCTCTCCTCTCCTCGAAGGCTGCTGCTGTAACTCCCATCAGAGCTTTGTGTCTCATTAAAGCATTATTGGGTGGAACATATTTTCTCCTGATTCCTCCAGAGAGAGAACGGGGCACAGTGGCACCTTTGACTGTAACGATCACTGTCATGGTCCGTGTCCGTGTTAGGGACTGGAACCATGGTCCCTCTGAAGGGAGTACAGCCTCCCCATCATGGTCTGTGTTAGGGACTGGAACCATGGTCCCTCTGAAGGGAGTACAGCCTCCCCATCATGGTCTGTGTTAGGGACTGGAACCATGGTCCCTCTGAAGGGAGTACAGCCTCCCCATCTTGGTCTGTGTCTGTGTTAGGGACTGGAACCATGGTCCCTCTGAAGGGAGTATAGCCTCCCCATCTTGGTCTGTGTTAGGGACTGGAACCATGGTCCCTCTGAAGGGAGTACAGCCTCCCCATCATGGTCTGTGTTAGGGACTGGAACCATGGTCCCTCTGAAGGGAGTACAGCCTCCCCATCATGGTCTGTGTTAGGGACTGGAACCATGGTCCCTCTGAAGGGAGTACAGCCTCCCCATCATGGTCTGTGTCCGTGTTAGGGACTGGAACCATGGTCCCTCTGAAGGGAGTACAGCCTCCCCATCATGGTCTGTGTTAGGGACTGGAACCATGGTCCCTCTGAAGGGAGTACAGCCTCCCCATCATGGTCTGTGTTAGGGACTGGAACCATGGTCCCTCTGAAGGGAGTACAGCCTCCCCATCATGGTCTGTGTTAGGGACTGGAACCATGGTCCCTCTGAAGGGAGTACAGCCTCCCCATCTTGGTCTGTGTCTGTGTTAGGGACTGGAACCATGGTCCCTCTGAAGGGAGTACAGCCTCCCCATCTTGGTCTGTGTTAGGGACTGGAACCATGGTCCCTCTGAAGGGAGTACAGCCTCCCCATCATGGTCTGTGTTAGGGACTGGAACCATGGTCCCTCTGAAGGGAGTTTTTATTTTTTATTTTATTTCACCTTTATTTAACCAGGTAGGCTAGTTGAGAACAGGTTCTCATTTGCAACTGCGACCTGGCCAAGATAAAGCATAGCAGTGTGAACAGACAACACAGAGTTACACATGGAGTAAACAATTAACAAGTCAATAACACAGAGAAAAAAGGGGAGTCTATATACAATGTGTGCAAAAGGCATGAGGAGGTAGGCGAATAATTACAATATTGCAGATTAACACTGGAGTGATAAATGATCAGATGGTCATGTACAGGTAGAGATATTGGTGTGCAAAAGAGCATAAAAGTAAATAAATAAAAACTGTGGGGATGAGGTAGGTGAAAATGGGTGTGCTATTTACCAATAGATTATGTACAGCTGCAGCGATCGGTTAGCTGCTCAGCTAGCTGATGTTTGAAGTTGGTGAACCATGGTCCCTCTGAAGGGAGTACAGCCTCCCCATCATGGTCTGTGTCCATGTTAGGGACTGGAACCATGGTCCCTCTGAAGGGAGTACAGCCTCCCCATCATGGTCTGTGTTAGGGACTGGAACCATGGTCCCTCTGAAGGGAGTACAGCCTCCCCATCATGGTCTGTGTTAGGGACTGGAACCATGGTCCCTCTGAAGGGAGTACAGCCTCCCCATCATGGTCTGTGTCTGTGTTAGGGACTGGAACCATGGTCCCTCTGAAGGGAGTACAGCCTCCCCATCATGGTCTGTGTTAGAGACTGGAACCATGGTCCCTCTGAAGGGAGTACAGCCTCCCCATCATGGTCTGTGTCCGTGTTAGGGACTGGAACCATGGTCCCTCTGAAGGGAGTATAGCCTCCCCATCATGGTCTGTGTCCGTGTTAGGGACTGGAACCATGGTCCCTCTGAAGGGAGTATAGCCTCCCCATCATGGTCTGTGTCCGTGTTAGGGACTGGAACCATGGTCCCTCTGAAGGGAGTATAGCCTCCCCATCATGGTCTGTGTCTGTGTTAGGGACTGGAACCATGGTCCCTCTGAAGGGAGTACAGCCTCCCCATCATGGTCTGTGTTAGGGACTGGAACCATGGTCCCTCTGAAGGGAGTACAGCCTCCCCATCATGGTCTGTGTTAGGGACTGGAACCATGGTCCCTCTGAAGGGAGTACAGCCTCCCCATCATGGTCTGTGTTAGGGACTGGAACCATGGTCCCTCTGAAGGGAGTACAGCCTCCCCATCATGGTCTGTGTCCGTGTTAGGGACTGGAACCATGGTCCCTCTGAAGGGAGTACAGCCTCCCCATCATGGTCTGTGTTAGGGACTGGAACCATGGTCCCTCTGAAGACACATCTAAAGAGGAAGCCAAACAGGAACTCTCTCTCCCTCCCAGTCACATCTCTGTCTCAGTCGTAAACCACCTCACATCTCTGCGACCCTCGACCCCAACACCCCAGCGTGTTTTCCCTTTTTATGCCTGACGCACCACGTCGTGGTCATTTTCTCACCCAGCGCTGCCGCAGCTGTCTGCAGGCTCTGATTAAAACATCTCCCGCGGTAATCCCTGTGTAATGAACCTCTCTCCTGAGAACGGGGGCTGCAGGGGCCTTCAGAGGGATCCAGATGGGTAGGAAGAGAGGAGGGGGAGGGAATGGGGGAGGAGGGAGAGGGAGGGAATGGGGGAGGAGGAGATGGGAGGAGAGGAGGGGGAGGGAATGGGGGAGGAGGGGGAGGAGGAGATGGGAGGAGAGGAGGAGGAGGGGAGGGGAGGAGAGGGGGAGGGAATGGGGGAGGAGGAGGGAATGGGGGAGGAGAGGGTAGGGGGAGGAGGAGGGGAGGAGCGGAGGGGAGGGGCCTTGGCTTCAGAGGGATCCAGATGGTTAGGAAGAGGGGAGGGGAGGGAATGGGAGAGGAGGGGGAGGGAATGGGGGAGGAGGAGGAGGGAATGGGGGAGGGGAGGAGGAGGGGGGAGGAGGGGGGAGGAGAGGGTAGGGGCCTGTCTTTGAAGAGTTCGGTCTGTTCAGGAATGATGATTTTGAGAAATGCATACTTCATACACCTCTGCCCCTGGTCCAACCACAAACCCCCAACCTCATGCTCCCTACACACAGACTCCTAGAAGTGAACAACTGGCCATAGTAGTGTTATGATGGATTTACCCAGAGTGACTTCCTGTTAGTCCATTCATCTCCAGATAGCTCGGTCAGACTACCACAATGGGTTGTATGGTATTGAACAGCAGGTGGGGTTGTATGGTATTGAACAGCAGGTGGGGTTGTATGGTATTGAACAGCAGGTGGGGTTGTATTGGTATTGAACAGCAGGTGGGGTTGTATGGTATTGAACAGCAGGTGGGGTTGTATGGTATTGAACAGCAGGTGGGGTTGTATGGTATTGAACAGCAGGTGGGGTTGTATGGTATTGAACAGCAGGTGGGGTTGTATGGTATTGAACAGCAGGTGGGGTTGTATGGTATTGAACAGCAGGTGGGGTTGTATGGTATTGAACAGCAGGTGGGGTTGAATGGTTTTGAACAACAGGTGGGGTATTGAACAGCAGGTGGGGTTGTATGGTATTGAACAGCAGGTGGGGTTGTATGGTATTGAACAGCAGGTGGGGTTGTATGGTATTGAACAGCAGGTGGGGTTGTATGGTATTGAACAGCAGGTGGGGTTGTATGGTATTGAACAGCAGGTGGGGTTGTATGGTATTGAACAGCAGGTGGGGTTGTATGGTATTGAACAGCAGGTGGGGTTGTATGGTATTGAACAGCAGGTGGGGTTGTATGGTATTGAACAGCAGGTGGGGTTGTATGGTATTGAACAGCAGGTGGGGTTGTATGGTATTGAACAGCCATGGGGGAATTTTGAACAACAGGTGGGGTATTGAACAGCAGGTGGGGTTGAATGGTTTTGAGGTGGGGTATTGAACACAGGTGGGTTGTATGGTATTGAACAGCAGGTGGGGTTGTATGGTATTGAACAGCAGGTGGGGTTGTATGGTATTGAACAGCAGGTGGGGTTGTATGGTATTGAACAGCAGGTGGGGTTGTATGGTATTGAACAGCAGGTGGGGTTGTATGGTATTGAACAGCAGGTGGGGTTGTATGGTATTGAACAGCAGGTGGGGTTGAATGGGTTTGAACAACAGGTGGGGTATTGAACAGCAGGTGGGGTTGAATGGTTTTGAACAACAGGTGGGGTATTGAACAGCAGGTGGGGTTGTATGGTATTGAACAGCAGGTGGGGTTGTATGGTATTGAACAGCAGGTGGGGTTGAATGGTTTTGAACAACAGGTGGGGTATTGAACAGCAGGTGGGGTTGAATGGTTTTGAACAACAGGTGGGGTATTGAACAGCAGGTGGGGTTGTATGGTATTGAACAGCAGGTGGGGTTGTATGGTATTGAACAACAGGTGGGGTTGTATGGTATTGAACAGCAGGTGGGGTTGTATGGTATTGAACAGCAGGTGGGGTTGTATGGTATTGAACAGCAGGTGGGGTTGTATGGTATTGAACAGCAGGTGGGGTTGTATGGTATTGAACAGCAGGTGGGGTTGGGTATTGAACAGCAGGTGGGGTTGTATGGTATTGAACAGCAGGTGGGGTTGTATGGTATTGAACAGCAGGTGGGGTTGTATGGTATTGAACAGCAGGTGGGGTTGTATGGTATTGAACAGCAGGTGGGGTTGTATGGTATTGAACAGCAGGTGGGGTTGTATGGTATTGAACAGCAGGTGGGGTTGGGTATTGAACAGCAGGTGGGGTTGTATGGTATTGAACAGCAGGTGGGGTTGTATGGTATTGAACAGCAGGTGGGGTTGTATGGTATTGAACAGCAGGTGGGGTTGTATGGTATTGAACAGCAGGTGGGGTTGTATGGTATTGAACAGCAGGTGGGGTTGTATGGTATTGAACAGCAGGTGGGTTGTATGGTATTGAACAGCAGGTGGGGTATTGAACAGCAGGTGGGGTTGTATGGTATTGAACAGCAGGTGGGGTTGTATGGTATTGAACAGCAGGTGGGGTTGTATGGTATTGAACAGCAGGTGGGGTTGTATGGTATTGAACAGCAGGTGGGGGTGGTATTGAACAGCAGGTGGGGTATTGTATGGTATTGAACAGCAGGTGGGGTTGTATGGTATTGAACAGCAGGTGGGGTTGTATGGTATTGAACAGCAGGTGGGGTTGTATGGTATTGAACAGCAGGTGGGGTTGTATGGTATTGAACAGCAGGTGGGGTTGTATGGTATTGAACAGCAGGTGGGGTTGTATGGTATTGAACAGCAGGTGGGGTTGTATGGTATTGAACAGCAGGTGGGGTTGTATGGTATTGAACAGCAGGTGGGGTTGTATGGTATTGAACAGCAGGTGGGGTTGTATGGTATTGAACAGCAGGTGGGGTTGTATGGTATTGAACAGCAGGTGGGGTTGTATGGTATTGAACAGCAGGTGGGGTTGTATGGTATTGAACAGCAGGTGGGGTTGTATGGTATTGAACAGCAGGTGGGTTGTTGGTATTGAACAGCAGGTGGGGTATTGAACAGCAGGTGGGGTTGTATGGTATTGAACAGCAGGTGGGGTTGTATGGTATTGAACAGCAGGTGGGGTTGTATGGTATTGAACAGCAGGTGGGGTTGTATGGTATTGAACAGCAGGTGGGGTTGTATGGTATTGAACAGCAGGTGGGGTTGTATGGTATTGAACAGCAGGTGGGGTGGGTATTGAACAGCAGGTGGGGTTGTATGGTATTGAACAGCAGGTGGGGTTGTATGGTATTGAACAGCAGGTGGGGTTGTATGGTATTGAACAGCAGGTGGGGTTGTATGGTATTGAACAGCAGGTGGGGTTGTATGGTATTGAACAGCAGGTGGGGTTGTATGGTATTGAACAGCAGGTGGGGTATTGAACAGCAGGTGGGGTTGTATGGTATTGAACAGCAGGTGGGGTTGTATGGTATTGAACAGCAGGTGGGGTTGTATGGTATTGAACAGCAGGTGGGGTTGTATGGTATTGAACAGCAGGTGGGGTTGTATGGTATTGAACAGCAGGTGGGGTATTGAACAGCAGGTGGGGTTGTATGGTATTGAACAGCAGGTGGGGTTGTATGGTATTGAACAGCAGGTGGGGTTGTATGGTATTGAACAGCAGGTGGGGTTGTATGGTATTGAACAGCAGGTGGGGTTGTATGGTATTGAACAGCAGGTGGGGTTGTATGGTATTGAACAGCAGGTGGGGTTGTATGGTATTGAACAGCAGGTGGGGTTGTATGGTATTGAACAGCAGGTGGGGTTGTATGGTATTGAACAGCAGGTGGGGTTGTATGGTATTGAACAGCAGGTGGGGTTGTATGGTATTGAACAGCAGGTGGGGTTGTATGGTATTGAACAGCAGGTGGGGTTGTATGGTATTGAACAGCAGGTGGGGTTGGTGGGTATTGAACAGCAGGTGGGGTTGTATGGTATTGAACAGCAGGTGGGGTTGTATGGTATTGAACAGCAGGTGGGGTTGTATGGTATTGAACAGCAGGTGGGGTTGTATGGTATTGAACAGCAGGTGGGGTTGTATGGTATTGAACAGCAGGTGGGGTTGTATGGTATTGAACAGCAGGTGAACAGCAGGTGGGGTTGTATGGTGTATTGAACAGCAGGTGGGGTATTGAACAGCAGGTGGGGTTGTATGGTATTGAACAGCAGGTGGGGTTGTATGGTATTGAACAGCAGGTGGGGTTGTATGGTATTGAACAGCAGGTGGGGTTGTATGGTATTGAACAGCAGGTGGGGTTGTATGGTATTGAACAGCAGGTGGGGTTGTATGGTATTGAACAGCAGGTGGGGTTGTATGGTATTGAACAGCAGGTGGGGTTGTATGGTATTGAACAGCAGGTGGGGTTGTATGGTATTGAACAGCAGGTGGGGTTGTATGGTATTGAACAGCAGGTGTTAGTAATAATGACCAGATCAGGAAACCAAAGGCTCCAGTCTGTCAGTCCTGGGAAATGAATTGACCCCTAACTTGCTGTTTTCCTCAGGAATAATTGATTTCACTGATTTTGTTTTGCCCAATGAGTCAAATAGGGTTTGCTCCTCCTACCTCCCCTCCTCCCCCTCCTCTCCCCCTACCTCCCCTCCTCCCCCTCCTCTCCTCCTACCTCCCCCCTCCCCTCCTCTCCCCCTACCTCCCCCCCCCCCCTCCTCTCCTCCTACCTCCCCTCCTCCCCCTCCTCTCCTCCTACCTCCTCCCCCCTCCTCCTACCTCCCCTCCTCCCCCTCCTCTCCTCCTACCTCCCCTCCTCCTTCTCCCCTCCTACCTCCTCCTAACTCCCCCTCCTTCCTCCCCATCTCCTCCCTCCCCATCTCCTCCTCCTACCACCTCCTCCTCTCCTCCTCCCCATCTCCTTCCTCCCCGTCTCCTCCTCCTACCTCCTCCTCCCCCTCCTCCTACCTCCTCTTCTCCTCCTAGTCCCCAGCATGTGGAAACAATGAGGGATAGATTGTGTACTGTACAGGATATGAGAAAAGGAACCTTGTG
>NW_025744898.1:105000-113105 GCF_021184085.1 Oncorhynchus gorbuscha
ATATGGACCATCTGGTTCAACTGGTTCTGGTATAACCCACCAACTAGATATGGACCAGCTGGTTCTGGTATAACCCACCAACTAGATATGGACCAGCTGGTTCTGGTATAACCCACCAACTAGATATGGACCATCTGGTTCTGGTATAACCCACCAACTAGGTATGGACCAGCTGGTTCAGCTGGTTCTGGTATAACCCACCAACTAGATATGGACCAGCTGGTTCTGGTATAACCCACCAACTAGATATGGATCAGCTGGTTCTGCTATAACCCACCATCCAGATATGGACCATCTAGATCAGCAGGTTCTGTTGTAACAGTAACATACCAACTAGATATGGACCATCTAGATCAGCATCTCTCTGTGTGTCTCGTTGTCCATTAAAGTCTGCTCTAGGACATTATGCTGAATGCTGCTCTGTACCATCACTCATTCATATATCCTTATGTACATGTTCCTTATCCCCTTACACTGTGTATAAGACAGTAGTTTTGGAATTGTTAGTTAAATTACTTGTTGGTTATCACTGCATTGTCGGAACTAGAAGCACAAGCATTTCGCTACACTCGCATTAACATCTGCTAACCATGTGTATGTGACAAATACAATTTGATTTGATTTGATTTAATCTGACGTGGGGTTTGTCCTTTCGCAGTTGCTCTTATCCAGAGACACAGAAGCAGCTGTGGTGTCTTTGCTCAAGGGCACATCGACTGATTCCCCCCCCCCCTCACCAACTTATTCATGAGCCTTTTGTGAATGACCTCATTACTGCGTTTTAAAGAGACAGAACACGTTTTTTTATTGTTAACGGAGACGTTGCTACTTCTGTTGTCGATCAGCACCAGGAGTCCCACATGGAAAGCAAAACAGCCTGTCTGTCTGTAGCCTCATGAAATCAGCTGAGTGCCTCTATGCCTTCACACAGTCCTACTGAATAACAGGCCTTCACACAGTCCGACTGAATAACAGGCCTTCACACAGTCCTACTGAATAACAGGCCTTCACACAGTCCTACTGAATAACAGGCCTTCACACAGTCCTACTGAATAACAGGCCTTCACACAGTCCTACTGAATAACAGGCCTTCACACAGTCCTACTGAATAACAGGCCTTCACACAGTCCTACTGAATAACAGGCCTTCACACAGTCCTACTGAATAACAGGCCTTCACACAGTCCTATCGAATAACAGGCCTTCACACAGTCCTACTGAATAACAGGCCTTCACACAGTCCTACTGAATAACAGGCCTTCACACAGTCCTATCGAATGACAGGCCTTCACACACAGTCCTACTGAATAACAGGCCTTCACACAGTCCTACTGAATGACAGGCCTTCACACAGTCCTACTGAATAGCAGGCCTTCACACAGACCTACTGAATAACATGCCTTCACACAGTCCTACTGAATAACAGGCCTTCACATAGTCCTACTGAATAACAGGCCTTCACACAGTCCTACTGAATGACAGACCTTCACACAGTCCTACTGAATGACAGACCTTCACACAGTCCTACTGAATGACAGACCTTCACACAGTCCTACTGAATAACAGGCCTTCACACAGTCCTACTGAATAACAGTCCTACTGAATAACAGTCCTACTGAATGACAGGCCTTCACACAGTCCTACTGAATAACAGACCTTCACACAGTCCTACTGAATAACAGGCCTTCACACAGTCCTACTGAATAACAGGCCTTCACACACAGTCCTACTGAATAACAGGCCTTCACACAGTCCTACTGAATAACAGGCCTTCACACAGTCCTACTGAATAACAGGCATTCACACAGTCCTACTGAATAACAGTCCTACTGAATAACAGGCCTTCACACAGTCCTACTGAATAACAGGCCTTCACACAGTCCTACTGAATAACAGTCCTACTGAATAACAGGCCTTCACACAGTCCTACTGAATAACAGGCCTTGAATAACAGTCCTACTGAATAACAGGCCTACTGAATAACAGGCCTTCACACAGTCCTACTGAATAACAGGCCTTCACACAGTCCTACTGAATAACAGTCCTACTGAATAACAGTCCTACTGAATGACAGGCCTTCACACACAGTCCTACTGAATAACAGGCCTTCACACAGTCCTACTGAATAACAGGCCTTCACACAGTCCTACTGAATAACAGTCCTACTGAATAACAGTCCTACTGAATAACAGTCCTACTGAATAACAGTCCTACTGAATAACAGTCCTACTGAATAACAGTCCTACTGAATAACAGTCCTACTGAATAACAGGCCTTCACACAGTCCTACTGAATGACAGTCCTACTGAATAACAGTCCTACTGAATAACAGTCCTACTGAATAACAGTCCTACTGAATAACAGTCCTACTGAATAACCGGCCTTCACACAGTCCTACTGAATAACAGTCCTACTGAATAACAGTCCTACTGAATAACCGGCCTTCACACAGTCCTACTGAATAACAGTCCTACTGAATAACAGTCCTACTGAATAACAGTCCTACTGAATAACAGTCCTACTGAATAACAGACCTACTGAATAACAGTCCTACTGAATAACAGGCCTTCACACAGTCCTACTGAATAACAGTCCTACTGAATAACAGTCCTACTGAATAACAGTCCTACTGAATAACAGTCCTACTGAATAACAGTCCTACTGAATAACAGTCCTACTGAATAACAGTCCTACTGAATAACAGTCCTACTGAATAACAGTCCTACTGAATAACAGTCCTACTGAATAACAGTCCTACTGAATAACAGTCCTACTGAATAACAGTCCTACTGAATAACAGTCCTACTGAATAACAGTCCTACTGAATAACCGGCCTTCACACAGTCCTACTGAATAACAGTCCTACTGAATAACAGTCCTACTGAATAACAGTCCTACTGAATAACAGACCTACTGAATAACAGTCCTACTGAATAACAGACCTACTGAATAACAGTCCTACTGAATAACAGTCCTACTGAATAACAGTCCTACTGAATAACAGTCCTACTGAATAACAGTCCTACTGAATAACAGTCCTACTGAATAACAGACCTACTGAATAACAGTCCTACTGAATAACAGACCTACTGAATAACAGTCCTACTGAATAACAGTCCTACTGAATAACAGTCCTACTGAATAACAGTCCTACTGAATAACCGGCCTTCACACAGTCCTACTGAATAACAGTCCTACTGAATAACAGTCCTACTGAATAACAGACCTACTGAATAACAGTCCTACTGAATAACAGTCCTACTGAATAACAGTCCTACTGAATAACAGTCCTACTGAATAACAGACCTGTGTTGTGGACAAGGCTCTCTACATTTACCATTCAAATAAATGATGCCCTTTTATGTTTGTTAGATTTAGGTAAAACACTAAGTCAAGGTGATCGGTGTGATTTGATTGGTTAATGTGTAGATGTCTGTCTGAGAACAGAGCGGTAGCTGAGTTGATCTGTCTACAGGTGATCGGTGTGATTTGATTGGTTAATGTGTAGATGTCTGTCTGAGAACAGAGCGGTAGCTGAGTTGATCTGTCTACTGCCTCTCCGGGACGTTGGCTAATTCACCTTATTCTTTACTGTGGTATCGTGATGGTATCGTGATGGTATCGTGATGGTATCGTGATGGTATCGTGATGGTATCGTTTTGGTATCGTGATGGTATCGTGATGTATCGTGATGGTATCGTGATGGTATCGTGATGGTATCGTGATGGTATCATTTTGATATCGTGATGGTATCGTGATGGTAACGTGATGGTATCGTGATGGTATCGTGATGGTAACGTGATGGTATCGTGATGGTATCATTTTGGTATCGTGATGGTATCGTTTTGGTATCGTGATGGTATCATTTTGGTATCGTGATGGCATCGTGATGGTATCTAAGTCAAAATTTGAGTATCGTGACACACACACACACACACACACACACACACACACACACACACACACACACACACACACACACACACACACACACACACACACACACACACACACACACACACACACACACACACACACACACACACACACACACACACACACACACACACACCGGCTGTCCCGCCTTGCCCAGTGTGAGGTAGAGGACCTGCAGCCGTGGGTAAATTACCTCTCCAACTAATCTCCGCTCCACGTCCTCCAGCAGGCCTTAATGGTCTCGTAATACATGGGAGCCTGTAAAACGGGGCAGCATTCAATAAAACAGTAGCTTTTCTCCTGCAGCCGGTAGCGTCTGGCCTGTTCTCTGGAGGCCCAGGGATTTTCCAGACCATTAGGATCATGTTGTTGAGTATGCCGTCAACATGGCCTCCGCCAAGCTACCTTCGCCCTCAGACCAGCGCAGAGCAGCGGACCGCCAAATTATTAAACTGCTCTCCTGTGGGTTGAAGTCAAATATTAACCTGTCTCTCTCTCTACCTGTCTGTCTCTCTCTCTACCTGTCTCTCTCTCTCTACCTGTCTCTCTCTCTCTACCTGTCTGTCTCTCTCTACCTGTCTCTCTCTCTCTCTCTCTCTACCTGTCTGTCTCTCTCTCTACCTGTCTGTCTCTCTCTACCTGTCTCTCTCTCTCTCTCTCTCTCTCTACCTGTCTGTCTCTCTCTCTACCTGTCTGTCTCTCTCTCTACCTGTCTGTCTCTCTCTCTACCTGTCTGTCTCTCTCTCTACCTGTCTGTCTCTCTCTCTACCTGTCTCTCTCCTCTACCTGTCTCTCTCCTCTACCTGTCTGTCTCTCTCTACCTGTCTCTCTCCTCTAGCTCTGACTGTCTGTCTCTCTCCTCTAGCTCTGCCTGACTGTCTCTCTCCTCTAGCTCTGCCTGTCTGTCTCTCTCTCTACCTGTCTCTCTCCTCTACCTGTCTCTCTCCTCTACCTGTCTGTCTCTCTCTACCTGTTTCTCTCCTCTGGCTCTGCCTGTCTGTCTCTCTACCTGTCTCGCTCCTCTAGCTCTGCCTGTCTGTCTCTCTACCTGTCTCGCTCCTCTGGGAATAGCAACGGGCTGGAACAGCAACGTAGAGAAACATTTACACATCTGGTCCGGATGCAGGTTAGAAAAACACAGAATAGAAAAGTTGGAGGGAGAGATGGAGGGAGGGAGAGATGGAGGGAGGGAGAGATGGAGGAGAGATGAGGGAGGGAGAGATGTAGGGAGGGAGAGATGTAGGGAGGGAGAGATGTAGGGAGGGAGAGATGTAGGGAGGGAGAGATGTAGGGAGGGAGAGATGTAGGGAGGGAGAGATGTAGGGAGGGAGAGATGGAGGGAGGGAGAGATGAGGGAGGGAGGAGAGATGGAGGGAGGGAGGGAGGGAGAGATGGAGGGAGGGAGGAGAGATGGAGGGAGGGAGGAGAGATGGAGGAGGGAGGCAGAGATGGAGGGAGGGAGGCAGAGATGGAGGGAGGGAGGCAGAGATGGAGGGAGGGGGAGGCAGAGATGGAGGGGAGGGAGGCAGAGATGGAGGGAGGGAGGGAGGCAGAGATGGAGGGAGGGAGGCAGAGATGGAGGGAGGGAGGCAGAGATGGAGGGAGGGAGGCAGAGATGGAGGGAGGGAGGCAGAGATGGAGGGAGGGAGGCAGAGATGGAGGGAGGGAGGCAGAGATGGAGGGAGGGAGGCAGAGATGGAGGGAGGGAGGCAGGGAGAGATGGAGGGAGGCAGGGAGAGATGGAGAGAGAGAGAGAGAGAGAGATGGAGGGAGAGAGAGATGGAGGGAGGGAGGGAGAGATGTAGGTTGAGTAGTGTGGTAAAACCTACTAATACTTTTGACTTGACTCACCAGTATGTGATAGTAGTGACTTGACTCACCAGTATGTGATAGTAGTGATTTAACTCACCAGTATGTGATAGTAGTGATTTAACTCACCAGTATGTGATAGTAGTGATTTAACTCACCAGTATGTGATAGTAGTGATTTAACTCACCAGTATGTGATAGTAGTGATTTAACTCACCAGTATGTGATAGTAGTGATTTAACTCACCAGTATGTGATAGTAGTGATTTAACTCACCAGTATGTGATAGTAGTGATTTAACTCACCAGTATGTGATAGTAGTGATTTAACTCACCAGTATGTGATAGTAGTGATTTAACTCACCAGTATGTGATAGTAGTGATTTAACTCACCAGTATGTGATAGTAGTGATTTAACTCACCAGTATGTGATAGTAGTGATTTAACTCACCAGTATGTGATAGTAGTGATTTGACTCACCAGTATGTGATAGTAGTGACTTGACTCACCAGTATGTGATAGTAGTGATTTAACTCACCAGTATGTGATAGTAGTGATTTAACTCACCATTATGTGATAGTAGTGATTTAACTCACCAGTATGTGATAGTAGTGATTTAACTCACCAGTATGTGATAGTAGTGATTTAACTCACCAGTATGTGATAGTAGTGATTTAACTCACCAGTATGTGATAGTAGTGATTTGACTCACCAGTATGTGATAGTAGTGATTTGACTCACCAGTATGTGATAGTAGTGATTTGACTCACCAGTATGTGATAGTAGTGATTTAACTCACCAGTATGTGATAGTAGTGACTTGACTCACCAGTATGTGATAGTAGTGACTTGACTCACCAGTATGTGATAGTAGTGACTTGACTCACCAGTATGTGATAGTAGTGATTTAACTCACCAGTATGTGATAGTAGTGATTTAACTCACCAGTATGTGATAGTAGTGATTTAACTCACCAGTATGTGATAGTAGTGATTTAACTCACCAGTATGTGATAGTAGTGATTTAACTCACCAGTATGTGATAGTAGTGATTTAACTCACCAGTATGTGATAGTAGTGATTTGACTCACCAGTATGTGATAGTAGTGACTTGACTCACCAGTATGTGATAGTAGTGACTTGACTCACCAGTATGTGATAGTAGTGACTTGACTCACCAGTATGTGATAGTAGTGACTTGACTCACCAGTATGTGATAGTAGTGACTTGACTCACCAGTATGTGATAGTAGTGATTTAACTCACCAGTATGTGATAGTAGTGATTTAACTCACCAGTATGTGATAGTAGTGATTTAACTCACCAGTATGTGATAGTAGTGATTTAACTCACCAGTATGTGATAGTAGTGATTTAACTCACCAGTATGTGATAGTAGTGATTTAACTCACCAGTATGTGATAGTAGTGATTTAACTCACCAGTATGTGATAGTAGTGATTTGACTCACCAGTATGTGATAGTAGTGATTTAACTCACCAGTATGTGATAGTAGTGATTTAACTCACCAGTATGTGATAGTAGTGATTTGACTCACCAGTATGTGATAGTAGTGATTTGACTCACCAGTATGTGATAGTAGTGATTTAACTCACCAGTATGTGATAGTAGTGATTTAACTCACCAGTATGTGATAGTAGTGATTTAACTCACCAGTATGTGATAGTAGTGATTTAACTCACCAGTATGTGATAGTAGTGATTTAACTCACCAGTATGTGATAGTAGTGATTTGACTCACCAGTATGTGATAGTAGTGATTTGACTCACCAGTATGTGATAGTAGTGACTTGACTCACCAGTATGTGATAGTAGTGATTTGACTCACCAGTATGTGATAGTAGTGACTTGACTCACCAGTATGTGATAGTAGTGACTTGACTCACCAGTATGTGATAGTAGTGACTTGACTCACCAGTATGTGATAGTAGTGACTTGACTCACCAGTATGTGATAGTAGTGATTTAACAGTATGTGATAGTAGTGATTTAACTCACCAGTATGTGATAGTAGTGATTTAACTCACCAGTATGTGATAGTAGTGATTTAACTCACCAGTATGTGATAGTAGTGATTTAACTCACCAGTATGTGATAGTAGTGATTTAACTCACCAGTATGTGATAGTAGTGATTTAACTCACCAGTATGTGATAGTAGTAACTTGACTCACCAGTATGTGATAGTAGTGACTTGACTCACCAGTATGTGATAGTAGTGACTTGACTCACCAGTATGTGATAGTAGTAACTTGACTCACCAGTATGTGATAGTAGTGACTTGACTCACCAGTATGTGATAGTAGTGACTTGACTCACCAGTATGTGATAGTAGTGACTTGACTCACCAGT
>NW_025744899.1:0-4618 GCF_021184085.1 Oncorhynchus gorbuscha
TATAAATGAATGATATAAGCAAAACAGTTGGCATGTTTTAATTAGCTACTTGATACCTACTTACCTAAAGAGAGCCTTTGTATTTGTGTTCAAAACTAGGGCCATTATTGCCCACCTGACTGTGGAGGTAAACTTTTGAGCACAGCTGTGCTGCGGTCGTTGATACAAGGCTTAAAAAGGTGATAACAGAATAGTGCCGTTATTAATTCGGCTCAGGAAGAAATGGAGACAGAGAAAGATGGAGAGACAAACCTGGGCAATACCAGTGACCGAGATGGGAACCCCATGCCGGGTGTAGACTTTATCACTCTTCACGCTCAGCCAGAGTGTTCAGGGAGATCCTGGGAGAGAGGAGAGGAAATAAGGGAGAGATATAGTCATTCCACAATGCTGTAGTATGATATCCCAAAACAATGGCAAATGGTAACGCACGGCCAATATATGTGTTTGCAGACGTGAACAGGAAAAGAGACCACACCTCTGGATCTTCTGAACACAGGGAAGCACAACACCTGCCTCCAGAAATCATTACTGGAGGAGAACGGCAGAGCCCTGAGAAACAGAGAGCGAGAGAGGGAGAGGAAGAGAGCGAGAGAGGGAGAGGGAGAGCGAGAGGGAGAGCGAGAGAGAGAGCGAGAGCGAGAGAGGGAGAGGGAGAGCGAGAGAGAGAGCGAGAGAGGGAGAGCGAGAGAGCGAGAGAGGGAGAGAGAGAGCGAGAGAGGGAGAGAGGGAGAGAGAGAGTGAGAGAGGGAGAGCGAGAGGGAGAGCGAGAGAGAGCGAAAGAGCAAGAGAAGGAGAGCGAGAGGATGGTGAGATACGCATGGCATTACTACCATCTTACAGCTCTTTAATGTAATATGTTTATAAATGGAGAATAGAATTGTATTGATTAGAGAATGGACCTGACACCACCATAGCCTCATTTGGACCACATGTGTAGAACATGTTTTTTTCTCCTCAGATTCTAGAAAGACAAAAAACAACACACACAATTGAATTAAACAATTTCATATATTAAGCTTCAATGCTTGGCAATGGGCCTGACAGTGGGCTACTTAAGAGTCCTACATTGGCCTATTGCTCAAACATTTCTAGTTTCATTCATCAGTCATGCTTGACAGCTTTGACTGGAATCTATATAGTAGGCCTAATAATAATTTCATATAGCTACATGTAACATGTGACGAAACGTTTTCTATATTTCAATTCAGATTGAATCCGAATTTGAGCTGGTAGTCAGTATTAGAACTATTGTGATATTCTCCATGTAAATCCAAGGGGGCAGGAGCCTTGAGAAAGTTCTCGAGACAACACTGATAGCTAATTTAATTTGCGTAAATGTTGCGCATCATCACACAGGACATTTTGCTGATAAAGAACATAGAAAACAAGCTAATAAATGTATCAACAAATGTATCAACACACATGCAAATAGGATATAAATAAAACATGCAAGGTGTAGCAACACGTTACAAAATGATACAAATGTGTCCAATTCCACTATCCTTTTTGCCAGACCCCACTGCTGTTTACATACATTGCAATCCGAGATGCATCAAATCAATCGAATGATTAGGCGAAGTATGTCCAATCACTTACCAATTTGACAGAATGAACTAATGCAGAATGCAAATGTATAGATACTTGTTTTGCTCTCAAAATACAGCAGCGTTATTCTTGCTATCGTCTGTCCAATGACTGTATGTATATATGAAGCGTTTGTACCGTTATAGCCCTTCCCGTCAAAAGAGTCTATCCATAGTCTCACGCCCATTACAAAATGTGCTGTCGCCATCTGGTGTTGCGGTGGTGAATTTAATTTCATTCAATGATCAGTGTGAAATAGTTCAGTATTTAGGATACAATATCGAAGTACTTAGCTAGGTCAACAAAAGTATTGCATTTCTGCTCTTTAGTTGCACTTTTTATTTGTTGTTTATTTGATGTGACCCCGCCCCTCTCTCTCTACCGCACCTGCTGTCTCAACCTCTGACTGCTCTGCAATGAAAGGCCAACTGACATTTACTCCTGAGGTAAATGTTGCACCCTCTATAACCACTGTGATTATTATTTGACCCTGCTGGTCGTCTATGAGCATTTTAACATCTTGAAGAGCGATCTGGCCTTAAGGACCATGCACTCTTATAATCTTCACCGCCACAGCCAGAAGAGGACTGACAACACCTCAGAGCCTGGTTCCTCTCTAGGTTTCCTCCTAGGTTCCTGCCTTTCTAGGGATTTTTTTTTACATTTACATTTACATTTAAGTCATTTAGCAGACGCTCTTATCCAGAGCGACTTACAAATTGGTGCATTCACCTTATGACATCCAGTGGGACAGTCACTTAACAATAGTGCATCTAAAACTTAGGGGGTGGGGTGAGAGGGATTACTTAACCTATCCTAGGTATTCCTTAAAGAGGTGGGGTTTCAGGTGTCTCCGGAAGGTGGTGATTGACTCCGCTGTCCTGGCGTTGTGAGGGAGTTTGTTCCACCATTGGGGGCCAGGGCAGCGAACAGTTTTGACTGGGCTGAGCGGGGAGCTGTATTTCCTCAGTGGTAGGGAGGGCGAGCAGGCCAGAGGTGGATGAACGCAGTGCCCTTGTTTGGGTGTAGGGCCTGATCAGAGCCTGGAGGTACTGAGGTGCCGTTCCCTCACAGCTCCGTAGGCAAGCACCATGGTCTTGTAGCGGATGCGAGCTTCAACTGGAAGCCAGTGGAGAGAACGGAGGAGCGGGGTGACGTGAGAGAACTTGGGAAGGTTGAACACCAGACGGGCTGCGGCGTTCTGGATGAGTTGAAGGGGTTTAATGGCACAGGCAGGGAGCCCAGCCAACAGCGAGTTGCAGTAATCCAGACGAGGGGAGATGACAAGTGCCTGGATTAGACCTGCGCCTCGCTTCCTGTGTGAGGCAGGGTCGTACTCTGCGGATGTTGTAGAGCATGAACCTACAGGAACGGGCCACCGCCTTGATGTTAGTAGAGAACGACAGGGTGTTGTCCAGGATCACGCCAAGGTTCTTGGCGCTCTGGGAGGAGGACACAATGGAGTTGTCGACCGTGAGGGCGAGATCATGGAACGGGCAGTCCTTCCCGGGAGGAAGAGCAGCTCCGTCTTGCCGAGGTTCAGCTTGAGGTGGTGATCCGTCATCCACACTGATATGTCTGCCAGACATGCAGAGATGCGATTTGCCACCTGGTCATCAGAAGGGGGAAAGGAGAAGATTAATTGTGTGTCGTCTGCATAGCAATGATAAGAGAGACCATGGAGGTTATGACAGAGCCAAGTGACTTGGTGTATAGCGAGAATAGGAGAGGGCCAAGAACAGAGCCCTGGGGGAATTGTGCGGTGAGAGCGCGTGGTGAGGAGACAGGATTTCGCCACGCCACCTGGTAGGAGCGACCTGTCAGGTAGGACGCAACTAGCGTGGGCCGCTACCGAGATGCCCAACTCAGGGAGAGGGTGGAGAGGGAGGATCTGACGGTTCACAGTATCGAAGGCAGCCATAGGATCTAGAAGGATGAGAGCAGAGGAGAGAGAGTTAGCTTTAGCAGTGCGGAGCGCCTCCGTGATACAGAGGAGAGAGAAATCAGCTGAATGACTAGTCTTGAAACCTGACTGATTTGGATCAAGAAGGTCATTCAGAGAGAGATAGCGGGAGAGCTGGCCAAGGACGGCACGTTCAAGAGTTTTGGAGAGAAAAGAAAGAAGGGATACTGGGTCTGTAATTGTTGACATCGGAGGGACCAGTGTAGGTTTTTTCAGAAGGGGTGCAACTCTCGCTCTCTTGAAGACGGAAGGGACGTAGCCAACGGTCAGGGATGAGTTGATGAGCGAGGTGAGGTAAGGGAGAAGGTCTCCGGAAAATGGTCTGAGAAGAGAGGGAGGGGATAGGGTCAAGCGGGCAGGTTGTTGGGCGGCCGTCGTCACAAGACAGATTTCATCTGGAGAGAGAGAGGGGAGAAAGAGGTCAGAGCACAGGGTAGGGCAGTGAGCAGAACCAGCGGTGTCGTTTGACTTAGCAAACGAGGATCGGATGTCGTCGACCTTCTTTTCAAAATGGTTGACGAAGTCATCTGCAGAGAGGGAGGAGGGGGGAGGGGCGGAGGATTCAGGAGGGAGGAGAAGGTGGCAAAGAGCTTCCTAGGGTTAGAGGCAGATGCTTGGAATTTAGCGTGGTAGAAAGTGGCTTTAGCAGCAGAGACAGAGGAGGAAAATGTAGAGAGGAGGGAGTGAAAGGATGCCAGGTCCGCAGGGAGGCGAAGTTTTCCTCCATTTCCGCTCGGCTGCCCGGAGCCCTGTTCTGTGAGCTCGCAATGAGTCATCGAGCCACGGAGCGGGAGGGGAGGACCGAGCCGGCCTGGAGGATAGGGGACATAGAGAGTCAAGGGATGCAGAGAGGGAGGAGAGGAGGGTTGAGGAGGCAGAATCAGGAGATAGGTGGGAGAAGGTTTGAGCGGAGGGAAGAGATGATAGGATGGAAGAGGAGAGAGTAGCGGGGAGAGAGAGCGAAGGTTGGGACGGCGCGATACCATCCGAGTAGGGGGCAGTGTGGGAGGTGTTGGATGAGAGCGAGAGGGAAAAAGGATACAAGGCAGTGGTCGGAGACTTGGAGGG
>NW_025744900.1:0-4600 GCF_021184085.1 Oncorhynchus gorbuscha
GCCACGCCACCTGGTAGGAGCGACCTGTCAGGTAGGACGCAATCCAAGCGTGGGCCGCGCCGGAGATGCCCAACTCGGAGAGGGTGGAGAGGAGGATCTGATGGTTCACAGTATCGAAGGCAGCCGATAGATCTAGAAGGATGAGAGCAGAGGAGAGAGAGTTAGCTTTAGCAGTGCGGAGCGCCTCCGTGATACAGAGGAGAGCAGTCTCAGTTGAATGACTAGTCTTGAAACCTGACTGATTTGGATCAAGAAGGTCATTCAGAGAGAGATAGCGGGAGAGCTGGCCAAGGACGGCACGTTCAAGAGTTTTGGAGAGAAAAGAAAGAAGGGATACTGGTCTGTAATTGTTGACATCGGAGGGATCGAGTGTAGGTTTTTTCAGAAGGGGTGCAACTCTCGCTCTCTTGAAGACGGAAGGGACGTAGCCAGCGGTCAGGGATGAGTTGATGAGCGAGGTGAGGTAAGGAGAAGGTCTCGAAATGGTCTGAAGAAGAGAGGGGGTTTGGGTCAAGCGGCAGGTTGTTTGGGCGACCGGCGTCACAAGACGCGAGATTTCATCTGGAGAGAGAGGGAGAAAGAGGTCAGAGCACAGGGTAGGGCAGTGTGAGAACCAGCGGTGTCGTTTGACTTAGCAACGAGGATCGGATGTCGTCAACCTTCTTTTCAAAATGGTTGATGAAGTCATCTGCAGAGAGGGAGGAGGGGGGAGGAGGATTCAGGAGGGAGGAGAAGGTGGCAAAGAGCTTCCTAGGGTTAGAGGCAGATGCTTGGAATTTAGAGTGGTAGAAAGTGGCTTTAGCAGCAGAGACAGAGGAGGAAAATGTAGAGAGGAGGAGTGAAAGGATGCCAGGTCCGCAGGGGAGGCGAGTTTTCCTCCATTTCCGCTCGGCTGCCCGGAGCCCTGTTCTGTGAGCTCGCAATGAGTCATCGAGCCACGGAGCGGGAGGGGAGGACCGAGCCGGCCTGGAGGATAGGGGACATAGAGAGTCAAAAGGATGCAGAGAGGGAGGAGAAGGAGGGTTGAGGAGGCAGAATCAGGAGATAGGTTGGAGAAGGTTTGAGCGGAGGGAAGAGATGATAGGATGGAAGAGGAGAGAGTATGGGGGGAGAGAGCGAAGGTTGGGACGGCGCGATACCATCCGAGTAGGGGCAGTGTGGAGGTGTTGGATGAGAGCGAGAGGGAAAAGGATACAAGGTAGTGGTGGAGACTTGGAGGAGTTGCAATGAGGTTAGTGGAAGAACAGCATCTAGTAAAGATGAGGTCGAAAGCGTATTGCCTGCCTTGTGAGTAGGGGGAAGGTGAGAGGGGTGAGGTCAAAAGAGGAGAGGAGTGGAAAAAAGGAGGCAGAGAGGAAAGAGTCAAAGGTAGACGTGGGGAGGTTAAAGTCGCCCAGAACTGTGAGAGGTGAGCCGTCCTCAGGAAAGGAGCTTATCAAGGCATCAAGCTCATTGATGAACTCTCAGGGGAACCTGGAGGGCGATAAATGATAAGGATGTTAAGCTTGAAAGGGCTGGTAACTGTGACAGCATGGAATTCAAAGGAGGCGATAGACAGATGGGTAAGGGGAGAAAGAGAGAATGACCACTTGGGAGAGATGAGGATCCCGGTGCCACCACCCCGCTGACCAGAAGCTCTCGGGGTGTGCGAGAACACGTGGGCGGACGAAGAGAGAGCAGTAGGAGTAGCAGTGTTGTCTGTGGTGATCCATGTTTCCGTCAGTGCCAAGAAGTCGAGGGACTGGAGGGAGCATAGGCTGAGATGAACTCTGCCTTGTTGACCCAGATTGGCAGTTCCAGAGGCTACCGGAGACCTGGAACTCCACGTGGGTCGTGCGCTGGGACCGCAGAGTAGGTGGCCGCGGCCATGCGGTGGAGCGTTGTATGGTCTGTGCAGAGAGGAGAGAACAGGGATAAACAGACATAGTTGACAGGCTACAGAAGAGGCTACGCTAATGCAAAGGAGATTGGAATGACAAGTGGACTACACGTCTCGAATGTTCAGAAAGTTAAGCTACGTAGCAAGAATCTTATTGACTAAAATGATTAGAATGATACAGTACTGCTGAAGTAGGCTAGCTGGCAGTGGGGTGCGTTGTTGACACTACACTAATCAAGTCGTTCGTTGAGTGTAATAGTTTCTGCAGTGTTGCTATTCGGGGGCTAGCGGCTGGCTAGTAGTGTTGTTTACGTTACGTTGCGTTAAAAGACGACAATAACTGGCTAGCGAACTTAGAAAATCGCTCTAGACTACACAATTATCTTTGATACAAAGACGGCTATGTAGCTAGCTATGTAGCTATCTTCACGATCAAACAAATCAAAACCGTTGTACTGTAATGAAATGAAATGAAAATGTGATACTACCTGTGAATGCGACTGGGTTGTGGTCTATTCAGAAGACGTTGGCTAGCTGTTGGCTAGTTAGCAGAGTCTCCTACGTTAAGGACGACAAATAGCTGGCTAGCTAACCTCGGTAAATTAAGATAATCACTCTAAGACTACACACTCTAAACCTAAACAACACAATTATCTTGATACGAAGATACGAAGACAGCAAAGACAGCATGTGGCTAGCTAACACTACACTAATCAGAGTCGTTCCAGTTGAGTGTGTTTCTCCAGTGCAGCTAATCAGTGGACGTTAGCTGGCACAGCTGGTGAAGGCTACGTTAGGACGTAATACGATAATTACGCAATTATCTTTGATACAAAGACAGCTATGTAGCTAGCTGAGAAAAATTGCTAAAGATTAGACAAATCAAACCGTTGTGCTATAATGAAATATAATGAGAAATGTAATGAAATGTAATAGAAAAGATTATACCTGCGGGAGCGAGGGTGCCCGATGCGACCACTGGCGCCAACTTGAAGTAGATGCTACCCAAGTAGCACTCTTCAAAGGAGACCACTGATATCATGATTATCAATGTCTTTCGATTACATGGACTTCCCCAGGACATTGTCTTGGACCGTGGGTCCTAGTTCATCACTCGGTATTGGAAAGACTTCTGCTCCCTGTTGGGGGCATCGTTGAGTCTCTCCTCACAGTTCCACCCACAGTCAAATGGGCAAACTGAGTGGGCCAACCAGGAACTGGAGAAGTTCCTCTGCTGTTTTGTCTCAGGCCATCAACTGGAGCAAGTTCCTCGTCTGGGCTGAATATGCTCATAACACACTGCCGAACTTGTCCACTGGATTGTCGCCGTTTAGTGGCAAACTGAGTGGGCCAACCAGGAACTGGAGAAGTTCCTCTGCTGTTTTGTCTCAGGCCATCAACTGGAGCAAGTTCCTCGTCTGGGCTGAATATGCTCATAACACACTGCCGAACTTGTCCACTGGATTGTCGCCGTTTGAGTGTCATACATTTACATTTACATTTAAGTCATTTAGCAGACGCTCTTATCCAGAGCGACTTACAAATTGGTGCATTCACCTTATGACATCCAGTGGAACAGTCACTTTACAATAGTGCATCTAAATATTTTAAGGGGGGGAGGGGGGGTGAGAAGGATTACTTTATCCTATCCTAGGTATTCCTTAAAGAGGTGGGGTTTCAGGTGTCTCCGGAAGGTGGTGATTGACTCCGCTGTCCTGGCGTCATGAGGGAGTTTGTTCCACCATTGGGGAGCCAGAGCAGCGAACAGTTTTGACTGAGCTGAGCGGGAACTGTACTTCCTCAGTGGTAGGGAGGCGAGCAGGCCAGAGGTGGATGAACGCAGTGCCCTTATTTGGGTGTAGGGCCTGATCAGAGCCTGGAGGTACTGAGGTGCCGTTCCCCTCACAGCTCCGTAGGCAAGCACCATGGTCTTGTAGCGGATGCGAGCTTCAACTGGAAGCCAGTGGGAGAGAGCGGAGGAGCGGGGTGACGTGGAGAGAACTTGGGAAGGTTGAACACTAGTCGGGCTGCGGCGTTCTGGATGAGTTGTAGGGGTTTAATGGCACAGGCAGGGAGCCCAGCCAACAGCGAGTTGCAGTAATCCAGACGGGAGATGACAAGTGCCTGGATTAGGACCTGCGCCGCTTCCTGTGTGAGGCAGGGTCGTACTCTGCGGATGTTGTAGAGCATGAACCTACAGGAACGGGCCACCGCCTTGATGTTAGTTGAGAACGACAGTTTGTTGTCCAGGATCACGCCAAGGTTCTTAGCGCTCTGGGAGGAGGACACAATGGAGTTGTCAACCGTGATGGCGAGATCATGGAACGGGCAGTCCTTCCCCGGGAGGAAGAGCAGCTCCGTCTTGCCGAAGTTCAGCATGAGGTGGTGATCCGTCATCCACACTGATATGTCTGCCAGACATGCAGAGATGCGATTCGCCACCTGGTCATCAGAAGGGGGAAAGGAGAAGATTAATTGTGTGTCGCTCTGCATAGCAATGATAGGAGAGACCATGGAGGTACAGGACAGAGCCAAAGTGACTTGGTGTATAGCGCAGAATAGGAGAGGGCTCCAGAACAGAGCTCCTGGGGGACACTCAGCGGTGAGAGCGTGGTGAGGAGACAGATTCTCGCCACGCCACCTGGTAGGAGCGACTCCGTCAGGTAGGACGCAATCCAAGCGTGGGCCGCGCCGGACGATGCCCACAACTCGGAGAGGGTG
>NW_025744901.1:0-50000 GCF_021184085.1 Oncorhynchus gorbuscha
GCTCTAGGGGATCTGGTACATCCAGTACAGTCAGGTTGTCTGAACAGCAAGCTGTCCCAGCGGCAGTGGTGTAAAGTACTTAAGTAAAAAATGAATTAAAGTACTACTCAAGTCGTTTTTGGGGGGTATCTGTACTTTACTTTACAATATATATTTTTGACTACTTTTACTTCACTACATTCCTTAAGAAAACATTGTACTTTTTACTTGACACCCAAAAGTACTCGTTACATTTTGAATGGTTAGCAGGACAGGAAAATAGTCCAATTCACGCACTTACAGTATCGACCGAACATCCCTGGTCATCACTACTGCCTCTGATCTGGCGGACTCACTAAACACACATGCTTCATTTATAAATGAGGTCTGAATGTTGGAGTGTGCCTGGGGGCTTTCCGTAAATAAAAATAAATACAAATGGTGCCATCTGGTTTGCTTAATATAAGGGATTTGAAATAATTTATACTTTTACTGATACTTAAGTATATTTTAAACCAAATACTTGTATACATTTGCGCAAGTATTTTACTGGGGGATTTTTACTCAAGTCATTTTCTATTAATAAGGTATCTTTACTTTTACTCAAGTATGATAGTTGGGTACTTTTTCTACCACTGACCAGCAGAGGGAGGGAGTCTAGGAGGGAGGTAGGGAGAGAGGAGGGGGAATGACTATTTAGCAGTAAAGGGACAAAGGGAGAGATGCACAAGGATGGGAGAGAGGAGGAGAGGAAGACGTGGCCTACAGCCAGAACTCTCCACTTTACTCACAATGAACTATTCATGAGTTCACAGAGCAAATGAAGTCAGAGGAGCCGCTGGTACAGGGAGGGGGAGATGAATCTCTTAACCTCCAGAGAGAATGAGACCCCACCTGACTGTACATACAGTACATTCTGGGTGAACATACTGTGTAGACATTTGACACACAAACACCGTATGAAGTGTGAAGCATTCTCTTTGTTGGATGACGTTTTTCAAAGTTTTTGCAAGTTATTTCCCACAGAAGTTTCTGAGAAGAGGGTCACTTAGTTGGACAGCTCTGTAAAATTGGCCAACTACAAACGGTGCACATTCTGTCAGGTAAAGGCCGAGAGAGGCCGATGGGATTGAGCTAGCTGATGAGATAGCCTAGCGGATAATGACACTCCTTAAAGACACCATTTCACACAGTCATGACAGAGCCGTCCCTCGCCATGGCAACAACAACGACACTGATAATCGTGTCATCGTGACATCTCCGCTTAACGACAGTCATTTCTTTTGTCTTGGTTGAGGGTTTAATGTTCTGTTAACGTTTGCATTTTCCCTCCAAAAAATAAATAAGGCCTTCAGTCACAACAACCCCTGCAGTGTGTGATGACCACGCTATTTCTGGTTCCAGACGTTTACTTGGAATCCAACGGTGCTCAGGTTATTAGAGAGACAGAGCTACAAAATAATGCAGCACCATACACAAACCCCCCCCCCCCCTCCCGCAGGCCTCTGTAAATACCAAGCGTTGCGAAAAATATGTTTCCCCGTCCCAGACCCCATTTTTAGACTGAACTCTTTTTGGAAGTGGGCCAGTTCAACGAGACAACGCATTACAGTAAATGCACGGCTGTGGCCAAGAATGTGACACGATAACAATGTTAATCATAATTATTGAAAAATAGCCATGCAATACGCCACTAGCCGGGACAATAAATAGTACTAATCTTCGACAGCGGAGAAACTAGAAGGCTTTCAAATGAAATGGACTCTCTGTTTTCTCTCAGTATCACCCTTCTACAACAAATCCCCCCCCCCCATCGCCAACTATCTGTCCCATTCCATACTTTTTTACTCAAATATTTCAAATGTTAATAGACGAACACTCCCACACAGAGACCCAAGCACAAACAGGAGCCCACACACTGAGAGAGAGAGAGAGAGAGAGAGAGAGAGAGAGAGAGAGAGAGAGAGAGAGAGAGAGAGAGAGAGAGAGAGAGAGAGAGAGAGAGAGAGAGAGAGAGAGAGAGAGAGAGAGAGAGGATAAACTTCATTAAAATGACCATTGATCTTCCTCTGGTCTGGCTCAGTCTCTGGTGTGTCTTTGGAACTTTTGTATAATGCTCTCATAGTTTAGTTTAGTTTGGAACACCAGCCTGGCCTCAGAACCATACGCAATATACTTGATGTATTTCTGAGCAGTTCCAAGATGTATGATACCTGCTTATGGCATAGTTACTTGAGACATAAACTATAGTACGGAGGTTGGTCAAGGGAGGATTGGTGGGCGTAATCCAAGACAGTCTAGCAATCCAAAGGTTGTATGTTCGAGTCCCATCGGGGACAAGTGTAGCATTTTAGCTCACCCTTCCCCTAAACCTTATTCTAAACTTACCCAATTCACCTAACCTGCTACGTAAATTCAACTAACCATTGTCGTTTTAGTTTCCCTGACTTTTGTTGTTAGTTCCCCCTAACCGCCAACGTAAATTCTCCCCATAATTCTCTTTTATTGTTACGACGCAACTAGCATCCTCGTCTCAGATAAAGACGTGCAATACTATAATTTCTCCAAGAAGCATGATAAGTTATGTCAGCCTAATATTTATTCTAAAGTTCAACCACTATCCCATTCATAATGTAACCTAACGTAATGTACCATATCATACTAAATGGAGTGACACAGATTTACCTACAGAATAATACGAATTGCCCTGAGACCACATTCGGAACACAGAGTAGAGCACAGAAACACCAATAGCAAATCAAAGAAGTGGAGGGAAAGTTATAGGCATCGGACAGCACTGTGTACCCATTAGGAGCTGGCCTCACACACACACACACACACACACACACACACACACACACACACACACACACACACACACACACACACACACACACACACACACACACACACACACACACACACACACACACACACACACACACACACACACACACACACACACACACACACACACACACACACACAGAGAGAAAGAAGATAAACTTAGGGCTGAGCCCTTGCTGTTATTAACTGACAGTATATTGGAGTAGTGTGTTAGTTGGGATTTGCAGAGGCCATAGGGTGGGAAGAAATAAACACTGTGGTTCCCATTCTACTGACACAAAGAACGGAACTGCCATACACATTCAATCTATATCTGTCACGCTACTGTTCCTTTCTGACACCTGGATACGTTCCATGTGTCTCGAATGTCCATTTCCTAATCTAACCCGGATCCTAATCTAACACAGAATGTTTTAGCATTATTCTCCGTTGTCCTTTCGCTGTCTTCCTTCCCTTTGAAAATGGCTCCTCATCTGATTTAATTGCATCTGCAGAGGGAGAGTTCAGTGAGATTCTAATGGAATCTAATGGAATATGAACGACATCAATTACAGCTCATGTTTTATGTGAGAGCCGCCTGCCATTTCAACTGTATCGGAGAGCATGCGTTAAGTCTATGAAGATTTACAGCACAGACTTGCAATTCTCTTTATGTATCTGGTAGAGGTCGACCGATTATGATTTTTCAAAGCCGATGCCGATTATTGGAGGCCCAATAAAACCAGATACCGATTATTCGGCCGATTTTTTTTATTTTATTTATTTGTAATAATGACAATTACAACAATACTGAATTTTAACTTAATATCATTTTAACTTAATATAATACATTAAGTTAAATAAAATAAATTTAGCCTCAAGTAAATAATGAAACATGTTCAATTTGGTTTAAGTAATGCAAAAACAAAGTGTTGGAGAAGAAAGTAAAAGTGCAATATGTGCTATGTAAGAAAGCTAACGTTTCAGTTCCTTGCTCAGAACATGAGAACATATGAAAGCTGGTGGTTCCTTTTAACATGAGTCTTCAATATTCCCAGGTAAGAAGTTTTAGGTTATTATAGGAATTATAAGACTATTTCCCTCTATACCATTTGTATTTCATTAACCTTTGACTATTAGATGTTCTTATAGGCACTTTAGTATTGCCAGTGTAACAGTATAGCTTCCGTCCCTCTCGTCGCTCCTCACTGGGCTCGAACTAGCAACACAACGACAACAGCCACCATCGAAGCAGCGTTACTCATGCAGAGCAAAGGGAACAACTACTAGAAGGCTCAGAGCGAGTGAGGTTTGAAACACTATTAGCGCGCACTAACTAGCTAGCCATTTCACTTCGGTTACACCAGCCTCATCTCGGGAGTTGATAGGCTTGAAGTCATAAACAGCGCAATGCTTGAAGCACAACGAAGAGCTGCTGGCAAAACGCACGAAAGTGCTGTTTGAATGAATGTTTACGCGCCTGCTTCTGCCTACCACCGCTCAGTCAGATACTTAGATACTTGTATGCTCAGTCAGATTATATGCAATGCAGGACACGCTAGATAATATCTAGTAATATCATCAACCATGTGTAGTTAACTAGTGATTATGATTGATTGTTTTTTATAAGATAAGTTTAATGCTAGCTAGCAACTTACCTTGACCTTACTGCATTCTCGTAACACGCAGTCTCCTTGTGGAGTGCAACGAGAGAGAGGCAGGTCGTTATTGCGTTGGACTAGTTAACTGTAAGGTTGCGAGATTGGATCCCCCGAGCTGACAAGGTAAAAATCTTTTGTTCTGCCCCTGAACAAGGCAGTTAACCCACCGTTCCTAGGCTGTCATTGAAAATAAGAATGTGTTCTTAACTGACTTGCCTAGTTAAATAAAGGTATATAAAAAATATAAAAAATTAAATCGGCAAATCGGCGCCCCAAAATACAGATTTCCGATTGTTATGAAAACTTGAAATTGGCCCTAATTAATCGGCCATTCCGATTAATCGGTCGACCTCTAGTATCTGGAAAGCATCAGTTTCAGTACCGTCCGTAAGTCAAGCTCAGTCACGCCAGACTTTCCTATACAGACACACACACAGTGCAATCTTCCTCAACCATTTACAGTCAGAAGGGTCGAGGGCAGTATGGATGTCAGAATCACCACTAAGTGACCTGGTGTGACATTGGAGAAAATACCAATGCTTTGGATCGAGCACCTGGAATCTCATTGCGTCAACAGCCAGCAGAGCCTCAGCCGACCCCCTGTGAAGGAAGCACTCCTCAGACTTCCCCGGGGCCACTGCTGACCCCAACTGAGACAGACAGAATCAGTGTGATTGAAGCCTTCTGATATATTACCTGTCTCCCAGACTCACTGCAGAGAGAGAGGTAGAGTGTGCAAGTGAATATTCTGTCTCTTTCTTTCCCTCGTCTCGCTCTTTACTCACTCCCTGTTCTTCCTCTTTCCCCCTCTCTCAAGCGCCAGCTCTCTACTCTCTCTCCCTCTCTCTATCATTCTCTCTCCCTCTTTCTCTCTCTCTCTCTACTCCCTCCCTAGCTGGCACTTTAAGCTTGATTGTGCTGTGCTCTGCTCGTTGGCTAATGGTCACCACCGAATGAATCGCAACCATCCATCTCGTTTTACTGGGGGGAAAACAAGGTCAATGTTCCTGCCACAGTTTCACTCTTTTTCTCTTTATTTTCTCCCCAAAAACAAGCAGACACTATTGAATTACAGTACAATTGTGCTCCTCATTTGCCTGTAGCCTACACTTAAAAAATGCCCATCTGCCAAAGCTAGATGGGCCCAAGGATCATATACAGTTGAAGTCGGAGGTTTACATACACCTTAGATAAATACATTTGAACTCAGTTTTTCACAATTCCTTACATTTAATCCTAGTAAAGATTCCCGGTCTTAGGTCAGTTAGGATCACCACTTTATTTTAAGAATGTGAAATGTCAGAATAATAGTAGAGAGAATTATTTATTTTAAATTTGATTTATTTCATCACATTCCCAGTGGGTCAGAAGTTTACTTAGACTCAATTAGTATTTGGTAGCATTGCCGTTAAATGGTTTAACTTGGGTCAAACTTTTTGCGTAGCCTTCCACAAGCTTCCCACAATAAGTTGGGTGAATTTTGGCTCATTCCCCCTGACAGAGCTGGTGTAAGTGAGTCAGGTTTGTAGGCCTCCTTATTCACTCACACAAGCTTTTTCAGTTCTGCCCACAAATGTTCTATAGGATTGTGGTCAGGGCATTGTGATGGCCACTCCAATACCTTGACTTTCTTGTCCTTCAGCCATTTTGCCACAACTTTGGAAGTATGCTTGGGGTCATTGTACATTTGGACCAAGCTTGAACTTCCAGACTGATGTCTGGAATTGTGGGATTGAATTGCACTTTTCGCACCAAAGTACGTTCATCTCTAGGAGATAGAACGCGTCTCCTTCCTGAGTGGTATGATGGCTACATGGTCCCATGGTGTTTATACGTACTATTGTTTGTACAGATGAATGTGGTACCTTCAGGCATTTAGAAATTGCTCCCAAGGATGAACTAGACTTGTGGAGGTCTACAATTATTTTTCTGAGGTCTTGGCTGATTTCTTTTGAATTTCCCATGATGTCAAGCAAAGAGGCACTGAGTTTGGTAGGCCTTGAAATACATCCACAGGTACACCTTCAATTGACTTAAATTATGTCAATTAGCCTATCAGAAGCTTCTAAAGCCATGACATCATTTTCTGGAATTTTTAAAGGCACAGCCAACTTAGTGTATGTAAACTTCTGACCCACTGGAATTGTGATACAGTGAATTATTCGTGAAATAATCTGTTTGTAAACAATTGTTGGAAAAATGACTTGTGTCATGCACAAAGTAGATGTCCTAACCGACTTGCCAAAACCATAGTTTGTTAACAAGAAATGTGTGGTTTTAATGACTACAACCTAAGTGTATGTAAACTTCTGACTTCAACTGTAAGACTCGAATGTAAGACAGTCCGCAGGTGATTGGTTTTCATACTTACAATATTCTCATCGTGGCTCTGCAGGCTTGTAACTATGGATTGGCATCAAGCCTAACATCTCAGACCATTCGTTTGCAAAGCTTTTTGGCACTGTGACCCACTTAAAGCCTTTCAGATGTTCCTCGGCTCTAACAAAATAAACCAAACTATGTCTACTGCCACAACCCAGTCTTTAGATGTGACTCAAGACAGACTGGCAAACCATCGAACCACCAATGTGTCATGACCAACTATTTGGAAAACTGCATTAAACTACTTAGAGGCAATGTTAGCCATAATAGTAGGAAGGCCGAGATACTGAGATACTGACACAATGCCATATCAATACTCAGTCAATTGGCATTGCAAATGACAGGTGGTGAAATATGGGTTGTAGTTACAGATGGAGAAAAGCGTAGACTTTGAAGTCTGTGATAGAACATTGAAAGTTAAATCTGCACCGTCATCATTAGACTAGCAGTGAATCAGCTCTATTCTAGTCATTCTATTTCTACGGATGAGCCATCCTCCAGTCTGGTCTGGAGTCAGATCTTCAGGGAGAGATTTGCTGTAGGTCAGCAGAGTTCCACTCAAACAAAAGAGCTCCCGAAGATAGCTGCAGTTTTCATGATGGGGAGAGAAGCAACTCATAACTGGATCATTTGCACGGCTCAATCAGGTGTTTTGTCTTGTTCTGAATATGAGAGCTCAAGAGTTGGGATGCGGTTTTGCAAGAGAGGAAGGGGTAGGGGCATGAGTTGTAACTGTTTCAGACACAACCACAATATGCACATACACACTCTTCCTGTCTTCAAGAGGAGTCGTTTCACCATAGAACATGTGATCAAACCACAGCCCCATATATACTAGAGCTGGGAGATATGGACAAAAATCCATTTTGCGATAAATTGCATGAATTGATCCGAAAGCCATAAATAGAACAAATCGTTTATAGCATTAATGTGGATTATCCTTTAAACTACTGCTAATAGTTTGACGACTGTCGCCATCAATTGTCCTACTAACAATCTTACATATTAAGAAACGTATTCAATTTAAAACGTCATATTTCTCTAGGATAGTCTTGTCAGTGACATACACCACAGTGCAAAGGCCTTTCAGCAAGGCTCTTCATTTAACACAGCGGCAGAAACAGGTGTCATGACGTTGGCCTGGGGGTAGGTTTATGACAGTCTTAAATACCTCCTCCCCCCTTTTTCCTCTCTCTACCCTACTGATGTGAAATTTGAAAACCCCTTGGTTAACATAGAGATTCTGGGAACATCAGAAGGTGGGGGGAAATGAACTATATTCTGGTAATCTGACCAATTGAACGTATGCAGTGGTACTTGATTAATATGATGTCAGTTCGGTTGTCATCGGAGACATTCTCATCAATGATAAGATGACATAAACTCTACAGTGGAAAGTCTACACATCAGAGTTATCGGATTCACATGGAATTGTTGTTCAATTTAAATGTTTGAATATGAAATTATTTGTGATGGGATGAAATGTGATTTTAGCTTCTAAAATGTGAGATTTGGGTTTTCATAGGGTAGGGCTCTGCTCAATCAGTGGCCCGCCCCTGTGACGGGACTTGTGTTATAAAACTTTTCAAACACGCCCTCCCCTCCCTTCCTATATAAAGCCTTGATGACAATATAACCTCCTGTTTAGAGGATGTGAGGATGACGGTCCGATGTCAGAATGGTTCAGATAATAACTACAGAATGAAGCCAACATCAGAGTGAGCTTTGGTTGCGAACTTTGAATTCTTATTAATTACAGAAGTGATAACTCCTAGCCGTTGAATTAGCAACAGCAGCTGCAAATGAGGAATTGTGGAATTGTTTGTCGAGGTTCTTTGCAAGACTGGCCGCTATAGCTTATTAATTTCCCTGCGATTCTTATCAGTTTCATAATATCCTCATTACCCACATACATTTCCTCTCCTTTCCCGAAACTGCATAAACACTTGAGGCCGTTGTGATTTCGGGTTCTTTCCCAAAACCGTTAACGAACTCCAGCACAGAACATACAGGCTACACACAGAGTCCTACTACGCCTCTGTTACTCCCAGATATCACCACCACTGATCTACTCCGCTGACTCCACTGAGCCTCCGAGGCATCAGAAGACTTTGTTTTTCATTACAAGGGATTCACAGCTGCATTTCTCACCTAGTTTGTTCACGGCAGACCTCCTTATTTTCTCTCTCCAGTCAAGATTAACAAGCGAGAAGACACCACCATTGCCGAGGGGGGTTGTAGTTGTAGTTGCAGTGGTATATTTTTTATTTGAAGATTTATTTAACTAGGCAAGTCGGTTAAGAACTCATTCTTATGTACAATGACGGCTTACACCGGCCAAACCCGGACGACGCTGGGCCAATTGTGCGCCGCCTTATGGGACTCCAAATCACAGCCGGTTGTGATAAAGTCTGGATTCAAACCAGGGTGTCTGGAGTGACACCTCTAGCACTGAGATGCAGTGCCTTAGACCGCTGCGCCACTCGGGAGCCAAAAACCATCAAAGATACAAACCTCACTGTGAATAACCCCAGCTAGTAAAATGTTAGTTTCTCATACTCCTTCCCTTCCATTGATGTTAGAGAACCGAGGTTCTGCCCCTTGTCACATACACTTAGAGTGTAATTAACGATCCGCAATCTGGCTCGAACAGACACACACACACACACACACACACACATAAACAATTGTTAGTCGCTTATCGAGGCTGTTTATTTCTTGTTTGTTTTCTTTTTAGACGGACACGGCAGGCAGAGAATTGGAAATTGCCTTTCCCGAACCAATCATGCAAACTCAATGGAAGAAAGGGGAATCTGTGCTACGGTCCCTAATGAGTAACAGAGTAGCATTACCTCTGTTTGATTAAGAGCTTAATTGTGATTATAATGAACAAATATGACCTCATCTGGCCACGACGGCCTTCTAAGTGGCCAGTTAATTAAAGGGCTAATTCCCAACCAATGTTGACCGAGGTGAAAATCGCTCCGGAAACGCTCGGGTGGACTGGCGTTATCCATTTCCTTGTTCCTCGTTAACGGAACCGTGTCACACAATGTAGAATTGGAGATCGAGACAGAAGACACTGTAGCTATAAGAAACTAGTATTGTCCGCACAGCACTGCATACTGTATTTCCCCATAGAGGCCCTTATAACCTGACTTACTCACAGACCTGGTTTCTAAGAGAATAGGCTCATTCAACAGGAATACAGCTTCTACTCTGACCTGAAAGCGTCTTTGTGTGTCCTTGGGCAAGATGCTTGAGCTGTATGGATGAATGATTTCTAGAATATGACTTACTACAGTAATAACATATGGTATAGATGGCAGACCCGTTGAAAATATCACGGAACAGAAGTTTAGCCTAGTTGTTGTCCATTGTGGTATCAGAACTGTCGCTGTGACAGATCTAAAAGACCCAAAAAGAGAGACATGGTAAGAGGACAGGGGAGAGAGGGAAAGAGAGAGACACAGGTAGAGGACAAGCAGGAAGGGAGAGTGAGAGAGAGTTATGGGGACTGGCGAGCCTGGCCCTCTCTAGTGTCTCCTCTTTGACCTGCGCTGTTCAGAGATGTGCCAGATTTACACACATCTTGTTTCTGACCAATTAGACAGGAATAAAAGCTGGGGATGGGGCCGGGGGTTAAAACTGGGCCACTTAACACTCATTCTCTCCCTCTACCTCTCTTCATTTCCCTTTCTGGCATTTACAGGGGCAGGAGGGAGAATATAGCCTGTGCGGCAGGTAACCCAGTGGTTAGAGCATTAGGCCAGTAACCGAAAGGTTGCTGGATTGAATCCCCGAGCTGACAAGGTAAAAATCTGTAGTTCTGCCCCTGAAAATGGCGGTTATCCCATTGTTCCTTGGTAGGCCGTCATTGTAAATAAGAATTTGTTCTTAACTGACTTGCCTAGTTAAATAAATCTAAATGTATTACATTTTTTAATTAAAGATGAAGACAAAAAGAAAGCAGCCTCATTTGGCATCTAGTAGAGATGTCAACTCCACCTGCGGCAAACAGGGCCTGGGTATTGTTCCTGCCCTCACTCACTCACGCATACACGTGGGCGCTTGTGTGAGAACTGAGCGGTCAGAAAGCATGTGCAGTGTGGCATGACAGTTGAACTGTACGAGTATGAGAACACACAGAGGCAGAATCCCATGTCCTGTATGACTCTGTCTGTCTCCATCTTTCCTCTCACCCAGTAACCAGTCCTTGACAACACAGTGGGAGGGAAATGTCCATTTTCTCCCTCTCCCTTTTGCTCTGTCTCATTGCTTTGTCTCACTTCCTCCCAATATCTCTCTCACTCTCTCTCTCTCTCACTCTCTCTCTCTCTCACACTCTCTCTCTCTCACACTCTCTCTCTCACACTCTCTCCCTCTCACGCACTCTCTCTCTCACACACTCTCTCTCTCACACGCTCTCTCTCACACTCTCTCTCACACTCTCTCTCTCACTCTCGCTCTCTCTCTCTCTCTCAATCTCTCTCTCACTCTCGCTCTCGCTCTCTCTCTCACTCTCGCTCTCTCGCTCTCTCTCTCGCTCTCTCTCTCACTCTCTCTCTCTCTCGCTCTCTCTCACTCTCGCTCTCTCTCACTCTCGCTCTCTCTCTCTCAATCTCTCTCTCACTCTCGCTCTCTCTCTCGCTCTCTCTCTCATTCTCTCTCTCTCACTCTCGCTCTCTCGCTCTCTCTCTCACTTGCTCTCTCTCTCGCTCTCTCTCTCACTCTCTCTCTCTCGCTCTCTCTCACTCTCGCTCTCTCTCTCACTCTCGCTCTCTCTCTCTCACTCGCTCTCTCTCTCTCACTCTCTCTCACGCTCTCACTCTCGCTCTCACTCTCTCTCTCTCTCTCACTCTCGCTCTCTCTCTCACTCTCTCTCTCTCTCTCTCTCTCTCTCTCACTCTCTCACTCTCTCTCTCTCTCACTCTCTCACTCTCACTCTCTCTCGCGCCTCCTCTGGTGTCTATGCAGCTAATAATGTCAGCAATAGCAGCGACAGGGTGCAGCTAATAACACAGAGGGGAGGGAGATGTGCTCATTAGTCCTTTCCACGTTAGTGTGCAACATGGACAAGTCTCTGCCTGAAGAGGGAAGAGAGCGAAGCCATAGACCTGGGAGAGACAGACATGAGAGCGGGCGAGAGGGAGAGAGAGAGATTACAATGTTTCTTTTATGGGAATAAGGAATAGTCTAATAAGTCAAATGGAAGTCTAAAGAACAACAACAACAAAAACGCAAAAACAGAATTTACTTCAACGTCATTTCCAAAACGTAAAATCCAAAATCTGTGGTCCTGTGGCCCCAAAAACAAGGCCAACACTGTGAGTGAACTGTAAGACCAGGTTGCTTTTACTGGAAAGTGACCCAGCACACAGGCAACGGTAAACAAGTAGGGTTGCATGTGAAAAGTACAACAAACAAACTGATTTCCCGGACGAGGAGGGGGCGGGAGAGGGCAGATCAAAATGTAGCATGTTCTACAGAAAAGTGTTTCTGTGTCATTTGGCAACACATCTGTAGAAAGGTCAAATGGTCAAGTCCGCCACGTCAGCAAATCCCTTTTTTCTACCTCTAGCTGTATGTGACTTCTGGACTCTCAGTCCTTTTAACTCCAATGTGAGCTAAACGACGCTCTAATACAAATACACCCACCACAACACACACACTCGGAGCTCAAAAAACCTCTCCCTGAATTGAGAGAAAATAAGTTGTGTAATAAATAGGTCCTCCCTTCACTTGGTGTTTATGAAGTAGTGGGCTACTCTCTCACTTAAACAGTGAGGCACCAATGATAGCCTCAAAGTGCCTTCCCTGGTAGAGAGGCCAGGCAGAATTAGTCTCGAAACCCTGACCCGAGGAAACAGTGACTAGGGTCTGGTTTCAATTGCAGACTCTTTTGGCAATTTCAATAGGGGGGGGGGGGGAATTGTTCCGAGGTGGGTCCTCTTCAGACAGACAACTCTCCCAACGAATCACAAGGCAGACATGCCAGAACGTCGCGATTCAAAATCATTCTTTGCAGTCAAAACCTTTGCAAGGGTTTTAGTGAAGGTAGTTGATGTCAACTAGCCACATTTCCGAAACGCAATCAAAAAAAATGTACCTCAATGGTCTCCATCATGCTAGCTACGATGTGCTATTTCATTCAAGCAGATAAAGTAGTAACCGAGGCAGTGATGTAGTTCCTCCAGTGGTTCCCAAACTTGTTATAGTTCCCCTTCAAACATTCAACCTCAAGCTGCGTACCCCCTCTAGCACCAGGGTCAGCGCACTCTCAAATGTTGTTTGTTTGTTGTGGCCACACACACACACACTATACGATACATTTATTAAACATAAGAATGAGTGAGTTTGTCACAACCTGGCTCGTGGGAAGTGACAAAGAGCTCTTATAGGACCAGGGCACAAATAACAAAAGAATAACAATCAATCATTTTGCTCTTTATTTAGCCATCTTTTTCAAATGTGAATCACATGTTTATGTGGCGTACCCCCGACGGCACGCGTACCCCAGTTTGGGAACACCTGCTCTATGCAAACACAGTCCATCACTGAAACCAGACCCTAGTCACTGTTGCCTAGGATCGGCTTTACGAGACTAAGGCATTCAAGATGTGCTGTAACATAATATTTTCCATCCAGAGAGGAAGCTCCCTTCCTGACTCCCAACACACACACACACACACACACACACACACACACACACACACACACACACACACACACACACACACACACACACACAGGCAAGGTAATCTAGGACTTGTGACTCTATTTAAGAGGGAAACACACTCACATACCTCTTGAAAAGCATGCCCCTACAGAAACTTGCCCTGGAGCTAGTGCCCTCTGTACAAAGGGAGCGGGAGAAAAACTGCCTTCATTGCAAAAAGGATGCAAGCTAACAACTCCTCTCCAATGCCATTCTTCCTTTCCTCTCTCCTGTTCTCTCGCTTCACTCATCCCCCCCCCCCCCCCCCCGGGCTCTTTCCTGTGGGGATGGGCATCACCTGACATTGTTCGACTTACATCTACTCAAACCACCGTGACTGTACTCTGCTTCAGTCACAGAAATGTTTCTTTGTCTGTGCACAGGCTGACACAAGCAGAGTAGGTATTGCATTGACGTGTCTGTAATATCACGCTCGGCTGCTATCGACTTGCGCAATATTCCAATACACAACGGGCTCAGCTGCAAACTCCTCCATATGCGCGGGCCAGAGAAAACAACGGGCTCACATAACCAACACCAGCGTCTGACATTTGCACTTCTTCCACCGAGCCAGTGACGAAACACAAACATTTCCCGCTCCTCCACCCCCACAGAGACCCGCAGAGAGAGAGGGGGGGAAAGCATCCTTCCTTTCCAACCTTCCTTGAAGTCATCTCAAATCTAATTGGTTGGATTGGTGAAAGCAATATAGGATGGTAACGTTGCTTATTAGGCTATACCTATCCAATCAATTATAGACCTGTGCTTACCTCAAGGAAACAAGAAAGGAAACCAAGAAGGAAACAAGGAAGGTAACAACGAAGGATGGATTTCGAAAATATTCCAACAGGGGCATGGCCCCGCTCGGTAAGCGGCAATTTCCCAGCCCAGGGTGAAGTCCCCTCGTGCACCTGGCCCTTAGCTGGAGACAGGAACAGGAGGTTGAGGGAGGTCACCGCCCACAGCCGGTTGGAGGACAGCAGCAGAACACAGGGCCTATTTTTAACAGGAGCTTCTAATTCAACCAGTCACCCATTTCTTTTTCACAACTCATAAGGGTTTTCAGAAGATAGACAGTCAACATATCTTCAGAAGTTGGCTGGTGGTGTTTCTTTGGGGGGTTGTGAGGGGGTGGGAGACTGATTAACTCTACAGTGGTGGAAGTGAGAGACGACAAAACAATCTGTTTTATGAGGTACAATGTGCTTGTTGTTCACCGTGATGTTTCCGCTGGTTGTGGGAATACTTCAAGAATAACCTCAAAAGTACTCGCTCAGAGTGGGTTTTCATTCGGAAAAGGGCAACTGATTTGGCCTTAAATGATCTGTCGTCCTCAGACAAGTCTGACAAAGCGGATGAAGCTTTACATGCTGGACGAGTGTTTGGATTTTCCTTTTGTTATGACAGTTGTGGCTTCAGAACACAATTACCCAACGTCTTATTCAAATGACAACCAACATGGTGAAAACACAAGCCGAGGTACGCACCCACATGCACGGGTATGGGCACGCGCACACGCACACACACAGAACCCTGGGGGACTGTAGCCTTATCGCAACATAGGGGGGCTCTCTGCCACAGAAAGCCTGCAATGTGTCTGTCCCTCCGCTGCAGTACTCTGAACAGCAAGCAGTGACGCTGATCCCTTTCACTGTGTTACGGTGTCCCCATACAAATATCACACACACACACACATATATTCATTGTGTCCTCACGTTGCAGTCGTACATCCAGCACATGCACATTCACTGCCTGTATTTGCCTGTGCCGACACATGCAGCTCTAGAAAAATATATAGAGAGAAGAGAGAAAATCTTTGGGAGGGAGACACTTTAAAAAAGGAGCTGCTTCATGTTTGGCGTGTGTTTGCTGTGCAGACAGTAAGATAAGACAGATAAAGAGGTGTGTGTACATGTGTGTGTGTGTGTGTGTGTGTGTGTGTGTGTGTGTGTGTGTGTGTGTGTGTGTGTGTGTGTGTGTGTGTGTGTGTGTGTGTGTGTGTGTGTGTGTGCGTGCGTGCGTGCGTGCGTGCGTGCGTGCGTGCGTGCGTGCGTGCGTGCGTGCGTGCGTGCGTGCGTGCGTGCGTGCGTGTGTATTCCTCGATTCATGTCAGACGTTCTGTTTGCTCTGACGATTGTGTTTGTTCTGACGTGCCTCCGCACCAGCCCCCTGAGCCGTAACTACACTCTGCTTTTCTACACTGGCTAATAACCTTGTCTGAAGGTAAAGTAAAGAAGATGTGAACAATTTAAAAAGAGAAGAGGTCAACTTCCTGTTGATTCAGCAATGACTAGAACAGACTTGGGGTAATCTGCCAAGAGCCCCCTCCCTGATATCAGCTCTCCAAGAGCCAACGAGGCAGCACCAAAACCAAGCAGGATCCCAATGAGGCAGAATATCAGATAGTTAGAAGGATACAGACCCAAATGGAGGCCATTTCCACCTGATGAGGACTAGCAAAGGGAGGGGAGACTTGCTGGGTTGTCTGTCCAAACAGAAACACGCAAGCGCACACACACCTGAACAATTGGCTTTGTTTAGAGGCGTCATGTCAGTTCTGGCCAGGGAAGAGCCCTCGAACATTTACCTGCCATTGTCTCCTGTGCCATCCTGTCTTGGTGGTTGGCACACACAAAAGGGGGGGGGGGGGGGTACTTACCGCCTCTGCATTTTTTTTGAGAACCTGAAGCCAATTCACATTTGGCACGACATGAGCTGAGCGGGCAAACCGTTGGTTTGGGCTGATCATAAGATCACAAGGCAAACCTCTCGCTGCCTTAGCAAGTTATTTTCCCCTCTAATATCAAGTGTTTGTAGCCCTGCTGTTGCAATGTCCGCCACAGCACAGTCAGACAGCAACTCAATATAGCCCGTGGGGACAATTTGCTACTGCTCATTCTTCATCATACTTCATAAATGCCCGGAATATTAAAGGTTTGGATGCATGTTGTTTTTGTGTTTATCTTAAATCTCTATGACTATGTACCCCGACAAACCACAGGCACGGCCTGCATCTGAAATGGCACCCTATTCCCTATATGGTGCACTACTTTTGACCAGGACCCATAGGTCCCTGGCCAAAAGTAGTGCACTATGTAGGGAACAGGGTGCCATTTGGGATACGGCCGTGGGATTGGCATTGTGAATGCGAGGGACCAGGAATAGAGATGATGGTTCTGGAACTCTGCCAAAATGGGCTGAAACTGTGGAATCTCATGTGACAATGGGAAACAGCAAGAACAGATACCACTCCAGGGTTCCCCAATATGAGGCACGCTGTTCGACATAAAAGACTGTCAAATCACCACAAAATCAGCTCAAAGTGATTTTAATTTAGGAAATCTTTTCCCAAGTATTCCCACGCATAAATAGAGAGGCATATGTGATCGTATCCCAACGTAATCAAGGTTTGAAATGATTCTGTTTTTGTCAAATACTATGTCCGTTTGGGATTCTTGGAGTCAATTTGCACTGTACAAATGATTTATAACTACGTTCCGGCCCAACGACCATCAGCTCAAGGAAGAATCGGCCCACAGCTGAATGTAATTGGGGACCCATGCACAACACTATCCTGTAGATAGCCTGGCACTAGAACCAGCCAGAGAGTTGTTAACCTCTATGCTTTTCTAAAGCACTGTGGGTTTTTTTTTGGGGGGGGGGGGGATGTTTCATTCAGTGCTTCATTCAAGGCAGTGCAACTGAAACATACACTAGACTAGAGTGGACACAAATGTTTGGGAGGATGCAGTGGAAATCCCTTCCTTCCAGGTCAGTGGGCCTATACTCAATGACCTCCAGGCAGAAACCTTGCCTATCTCAGCAAAATATAATTGTAAAATGTCACATTGACATTCACTTTCTAAGAGTGCTATCAAAGCTGTAGAAATAAGTCAGGACGTTCCCGCTGATTCAATACTAGGACAAACAGGTTAGTGACCATGGTGTGGGACTGTTGGTTATCACTTAACCACATGACCAAATGACAACATGCCACATCCGTCACATGAAATGTCCCAAAGTCATCCACTTCCTGTTTGTCCCAACACTATCCCCTGCCTCCTCTGCCCTCTCCCCTGTCTCCTCTGCTCTCTCCCCTGCCTCTTCTGCTCTCTCCCCTGTCTCCTCTGCTCTCTCCCCTGTCTCCTCTGCTCTCTCCCCTGTCTCCTCTGCTCTCTCCCCTGTCTCCTCTGCTCTCTCCCCTGCCTCCTCTGCTCTCTCCCCTGTCTCCTCTGCTCCCTCCCCTGTCTCCTCTGCTCTCTCCCCTGTCTCCTCTGCTCTCTCCCCTGTCTCCTCTGCTCTATCCCCTGCCTCCTCTGCTCTCTCCCCTGTCTCCTCTGCTCTCTCCCCTGCCTCTTCTGCTCTCTCCCCTGCCTCCCCTGCTCTCTCCCCTGCCTCCCCTGCTCTCTCCCCTGCCTCCTCTGCTCTCTCCCCTGTCTCCTCTGCTCTCTCCCCTGTCTCCTCTGCTCTCTCCCCTGTCTCCTCTGCTCTCTCCCCTGTCTCCTCTGCTCTCTCCCCTGCCTCCTCTGCTCTCTCCCCTGTCTCCTCTGCTCTCTCCCCTGCCTCCTCTGCTCTCTCCCATGTCTCCTCTGCTCTCTCCTATGTCTCCTCTGCTCTCTCCCCTGTCTCCTCTGCTCTCTCCCCTGTCTCCTCTGCTCTCTCCCCTGCCTCCTCTGCTCTCTCCCCTGTCTCCTCTGCTCTCCCCCTGCCCCCCTCTGCTGCTCTCTCCCCTGTCTCCTCTGCTCTCTCCCCTGCCTCCTCTGCTCTCTCCCCTGTCTCCTCTGCTCTCTCCCCTGTCTCCTCTGCTCTCTCCCCTGTCTCCTCTGCTCTCTCCCCTGCCTCCCTGCCTCCCCTGTCTCCTCTGCTCTCCCCTGTCTCCTCTGCTCTCTCCCCTGTCTCCTCTGCTCTCTCCCCCTGTCTCCTCTGCTCTCTCCCCTGTCTCCTCTGCTCTCCCCCTGCCTCCTCTGCTGCTCTCCCCTGTCTCCTCTGCTCTCTCCCCTGCCTCCTCTGCTCTCTCCCCTGTCTCCTCTGCTCTCTCCCCTGTCTCCTCTGCTCTCTCCCCTGTCTCCTCTGCTCTCTCCCCTGCCTCCTCTGCTCTCTCCCCTGTCTCCCTGCTCTGCTCCCCTGTCTCCTCTGCTCTCTCTCCCCTGTCTCCTCTGCTCTCTCCCCTGTCTCCTCTGCTCTCTCCCCTGTCTCCTCTGCTCTCTCCCCTGTCTCCTCTGCTCTCTCCCCTGTCTCCTCTGCTCTCTCCCCTGTCTCCTCCGCTCTCTCCCCTGCCTCCTCTGCTCCCTCCCTGTCTCCTCTGCTCTCTCCCCTGTCTCCTCTGCTCTCTCCCCTCTCCCCTGTCTCCTCTGCTCTCTCCCCTGAGTCAGTGAGGATGTGTGACACAGTACAGACATACGCTCTCCCTCTCAGGTATTACTGGACTTCCCAGAGCTGAACAACAGGAGGCTGATGCCATACCCCTGGAGGTAGTCCTGTAGCAGTCTGCCCAGAGCAAGTTGGTTATGCAAACATAATAGCAGTGTGTGTGCAGACAGTGCTGTGTGTGTGTTTGCCCCTAAAATCATCTTCATTATCCTCAATGCCTCATATGCATTGCTTCTACACCTGCATTGCTTGCCGTTAGGGGGTTTAGGCTGGGTTTCTGTACAGCCCTTTGAGATATCAGCTGATGTACGAAGGGCGTTATAAATACATTTGATTTGATATCTACAACCAGTGTGTTATGCACTAACAATTATGCATATAATTTTGCATAGTGACTGACGATTTGTGTGATTGTAAGATGTCTAGCCTAAAACCTTATCAGAGATCACAGAGAGCATGTTTGGACCATCTTTTCAATATTATTGGGAGGTGAACCCTCCTTCTGTCCAGTGGCCACATCAAAAACCCTCTTTTCGAAGGCAGCTCCGATGCTGAATTATGCACATGTTGATGACTTGTATATTACATTGCAGTGGCATTTCTTATTGTGACAATTGGTGTGCAATGCCTTGGCGGTTTAGGACTGGGATCCCCCAGCTGTTGTGTAAGATAACTGTATTAACTGTGACTGCTTATCATCTTACCTCCTTGACTTTCTCCCGACGCTGAAGGGTCTGAGGGTCGCTCGGCTTGCCATGTTCGATCCCCAAGGGCGGCTTTAGCAGACATTTTTTAAACTTGTTGTAATCGAAAGAAGTATCCGTGTTGGCACCCTGGTTAGAAGACGAGGTCACTTTCTCATCCTTAGAAGCCGACTCCGTTTTAGACCTCGACAGCGTCATGTCCTCCAACGCTTCCCCGCCAGCGTCTTTCTTATCAGTTTTAGCCTCATTGGTGACAGAGGGCTTGCGGCTCAAGGCTTTGAGTTTTGTGCTCGTCTCCCCTTTGGCCGAGGTGATTCCCCGGAGATGTTCTGGGTCCTTTGCTCCCTTCTTAAGATGCTCCCTCACATCATTCTCAGACCCTACCGTTACTGGTTGGCTCTCCGTCTTTGAGAGAAAAATACGTTTCAAACGGACAGAGTCGGGTAAGAAGAATAAGGCCCCGAAACACAGAGTTACCAAGCCCGAGAGAAAAAGTAGAAAGACGAATTTCTGGGATAGGCGAAGACCCATGCCCGATGCTGACACACCGGGCAACTTTCGGAAAACCATTGAATCAGTATTTCTTTATGATTGCCTTAATTTATTCAGCAGTAGGCTATAGGTTACAATTGTTGTACAACACTCCACTTTCACACCCTCTCCGTTGGAAAGCTCCCCTATGTGTCCTTGTTTCATGTGTAAAAGTTGATATGAGGGGCTGAAAAACGCACCCTTGTGACAAACTGATTGCCACGACTCTCCTTATCGTGCAATCGATTGGACCTGCATAGGTAAAGGTTACCTTTCAAATGTAGCAATCGCGTTTGGCAATGAGACCAAGAATGTGCACATCACATTAGCATGTATTGGTTATGACAGTCATAGCACATGCGTTTGATGTTGTTCTCTTTTTCAATATCTCACATTCACAAAGAAAACGAAGGGTTTCTAATAAACGCCACTGTGTTTGCGTAATCCGCACTAAATCTGTGGATGTGAAATAACGAAAAATGCCAGAATCTACACTAAAATGACACAGATGTTGCGTTACTTTTACGTAGCCTATTGATCATAAAAATGCACCCATCACAAAGCCAAAGTAAAGTTGATCTTATCTTCATTATTCCAAGGCGCGACAATCATTGGCAAATACATCACCGGATGGTAAAAACATGAGTAGAGCGTCTTTATCAGCAGGTCCGTTCATAGCGGTCCCCGTTGCAGGTCACAGAATGATGTGTAAAAACCGAGGAATCACGAGCACAAGCGTCTGGTTTTGTATCCTGTAAGGTAGGCGGATGCTGCTGCTGTATGAACGTGTATATTTATTCATGCCGCCACCGTCAGTTAGAAATCTGCACGTTCTTCAGTCTCTCGTCATATCAGAATACGCAGCACACAACCCACACAGCGAAGGTGAACGAAGACCGTGTCGCATACACGCAAGAATTTGTTTTAGCTTCCAAAAAAATCCGTAGAATGGAGGCTAAAAAAAAACACCATCCAAGAGAGATATAGTGCAGCTTGCAGTTCAATCCCATCAACACATCGTGTCTTCCACTCGCCGTCTACGGTTTGCCTTCCCGTGCGCACCCTTGCTGTACCGTATTCGCCCGCTTGCTCGCCATCAGCGCAGAGAGGTAGAAATATGATATAAAATATAGGCTAGAGTGAAACGAATACTGTCGCTAAACCGAGTGGGTTTGGTCGGGATCTCTTGATGGATACCCACAGCGGCTTGTCAAAACATGGTAAAAGGCATACGAACCCACAGTCGAAGGGAGGACCAGCAGCCGGGGTGTTTATCGGGCTCTCTGGGCGGTCAATTATGAACCAAAGTGGCTGTGGGTCCTATTCCCAGCATTGGATAATCTCATTTTAGCCTACCGACTGGGTGGGGCATATATATCGATAGAATTGTAGATATTAAACTATTCATTACATTAATAACTCAAAGTAGCCAAAATAGTCTTCATGATGAATAGACTTCCGACATGATGTGTATGTCTCTATAGACACAAGACAACATCTAATATGAAAGACCATGACATTGGTCAGATTCAACATGGGATGTGTAATGAAGAATCGTACGGGTCCGTTGCGTAGAACAGTATGCTGATCACACGCCAAAAGTTTGGAAAGTTCTACCTCTGCATATAAGAAGAGAGAGGAGGGGAGATGATAAATTGCAGACCTACTGTTGTCCAGGGACAAAATAAGATAAATGGTCCCAATTAACATGGTGGTAGCCATTAACTAAAGAGCTATGCACAGCACTATCAGACCAACGGGGAGGGTGTGGTGGGCACAATCAGAGAGTTTACAGGACAACTATAATGCATGGTGAACAAAAATAGGTGTTATAGTCGCTCTCGTTCTCTGGGCCTAATAATGCTTAGTTCGTGGAATCTTGGGTACATCTGCTTCAGTGACATTGGGCTCAGAATAATGTTCAAATGTGTGTTGAGCATTTGTTGATGTAATTCTCACGCTCTATTTGACCCCCCCGGGTCTGACTGTCAACACATCTCCCGCTGTAGGTGTAATTCAAGCAGACTAGCTGCTTGTAATATACAGCGAGGAAAGCAAAAGAGGAGAATGAACCGTTAAATGACCCCATGTATTTCTTTACAACGTGGTCTCAGAGCATTTCTTATAATTCTGTATGTAAATCCGAGACACTCCATTTAGTATGATATATTACATTTAGTATGGGATGTATTCATTTGTGGATCCCATCTTCCATTCCGTATGATATGTTATGAATTGCAGTTTGTACATTACGAATTTGCAAAGCGTACAATATGGTACAACATTTGCTAACGTATGATATGTTACCAATTCCAATTTCTTGTAGCTCACGTTAACTAGGTGGCTAACGCTAATGGTAGCTAGCTCTAGGTGTTAAGCTAGGAGTTAGGTTAAAGGGTTAAGGTTATGGGGAATGGTTAGCTAACATGCTAAGTAGTTGCAAAGTAGCTACAAAGTAGTAAGCACTTGCAACGTTGCCAATTAGCCAACATGCTAAATTTGTCCGTGATGAGATTCGAACACACAACCTTTGGGTCGCCAGACGTTCATAAGGTGTCATAACCAGCTATAAATGAACAGAATATATGTCACAACAGGTGTACATATATGGGTCATGACAGTGTTATCACCATGTTATGACAGGCTATGACAAGTTATGTCAGCTGTTATGACATATACGACATGGTTATTATGGTGTCATAACATGTTACGACACTGGGTGTCAAGTCAAATGTTACCAATCAATGTGTTTCAATGGTGCAAGTTGCAGTTGAGTTGGCATGGAGATCTGTATGGCAGTGACAGGCTAGTTTATCATGAGGATAAACGAGATATATAATACACTCCCAGCTCTCTTATTGCAAGCAAGGTGTATCATTCAGTGTGTCCTTGAAAGGACATGTCTTTGTGCCTTGCTTTCTCTCATTGTTGAAACAGTACAGTTCTGAGTGGATGGGTTCACTGCATGGATATCATGTCATACATACTGAATGTTGGTGATCCACAAAACAGCCTTGGCACATATGGAAAACAGTGTTGTTGGCTGAATAAGGACCACATTGGATCACGAGTGCGCGGAAAATACATACTGGACATACATTCCTCACTTCAGAGGGGAATCACATTGTCCTCTATAATCATTACCCACTGGGCACACACTGGCCGAATCAAAGTCGTGTCCACGTCTTTTCAATCAAATTACGTTTCAGCCAACATGGAATAGGCGTTAAATTGACGTATGTGCCCAGTGGGTAAACAATGATATAAACTTTGTCAGGAAAGACATCTCTTTGTGGTATAGACGAATTGAGTCGTCTGTTTATTAGCCTTCCTTTTCCCTGTTCATCTACATTCAGATCTAGGATTTGGCATGCGCACGTCGCCATACCATTGGGGCTTATGTAATGATCCATCGATACGCCTATCCTCCCATTCGTTTGGACTCAGTTTGATCACAGAGTCGGGCTGTTCTGTGATGCATAAACTCTTCCGTTTGACGGGAAGACGTATGCCTTGTTCCCGTATTCAAACTTTCACCCTGCCGTACCAATGATGCAAGGTTTTATTCATTGTTCAAGTGGAAAAAGTCCATCTCTGTGTCTTGTTCATTCTAATGCATCAAGCAGAGTTGTTGTGGAGACGTATTGGCCTGTGCCAGCGTTGTCTGGATTGATAATATCACAGTCGCTGCTATTTCTTTTTTTTTAAGCACCCGGGCAAAATTAACCCTGACACTGGAACTAATGGATATAGAGCACGTCTGATGTTTGTTGCTCGACTACGCCAATCAATCCCGTGGGGAGTATAGAGGCCATTTTGACTTGTTGCACAGGGGACAGACCGATAGAGATAGTAGTGCTGACGGCACAGTCTCGGCGTGTGAGAGAAACCAGCAAGGGCTGCACGTCAGGACAACTTATAGAGGGCGAACTAAAGGAGACGGTTGGTGTAGGACAAACTGTCCTCCTAATGTGAGAGAGTCTGAAAGCCCTTCATATCGCCAACCTTGTGCGATTCGTTTACATGACTGTGGCAGCGCAGACCTCTAACCACTTTGTGTCCAGCTCTTCCAGGGACAGGTCTTACGTTAGGGCTTGTGTAAGGCCTACAGTACAGTATATGCCGATAATTCATGGCCATGTGCAAATCCCAACACATTGATATAAAATAATCTGCTGGTCAGGATTTTCCTAAGTGGACGACGAATAGCAGGTAGACGTTCGTCTGCGGGCCTATTCATCTAGGTTGCTTCATGCTGGACTATTAGATCACTGAGAAGCTGGGAACTCACCTGACGTCCAGTGCATGTTTCGCTGGCTCCAATTAATTTCAAAACATTATTCTGAGGAGAATGGCTTACTGTTTCTATTACCTAAACCAATCATTAGCCAGCCAGCCATACATTACAGTGGGTATATGGACCATGGAAATGAGAAGTGCACAAATGCAATCGCAAACCCCTAATGCTATTGCCGACAGACCATTAAGGGAACGGAATGAACCGTATTACTTCTTGTGGTTAAAATGTCGTTATGTGCTAGCCAGCCCGTTCTCAATCAAACAAACCAGTGGAATACAATTTGAAACAATGGAATCTCGTTTTAAAAGGCTGCTCTGTGCTTCTAGGATAGGGCACAGCACCATCTTCTGGCTGCTCTAGCCTAATGTCTTTCGGGAATGTGGTCTCATCGAGCATGTCTGGATGAATGCTATCTCATTGGACATCACTTTTTTGGCCTGGCTTCCTCTAGACTCACTGACCTTGCAACCTCACTGCACATCAATGTGTATCATTCAGAGAATGTGCTTGCTCTGCACCAGCTGCCCTACAAAAGGGTTATTTGTTTTATGTCCAAAAGTACAATAACACTTAACTGGTTCCAATGTAGCACCCAAAGGGGTACTCCAGGAATGGCAAATAATACCCTCAAAATGATTATTCCTCCGTTTGCTTCAGCTATGTTTGGAAATGATGGGAAATAAAAATGACTTTAATTAACAGTCTTATTCCACGTGAAAGACACCTACTCCCAACATTAAAAGGTGATCAAGAGGAAATAAACAGAAGTATTCATGCAAATAGTGCACATTTATCTTGTCCCGCCATATTAGAGAGCCTTGTGGGTCCTCAACGGCAAGCCGCTTGACAAGCAAATGGGTCACGGCGAATTAACTGCGGCATAATATGAATAAATAGATTGATGCTTTTGGTCTAGGCCCCTTGTGCATATTTGGGTCATTCCACTAAATGAGTGTATTTGGCGTCCATTTGATATTTTAAGTAGAACATTTGCACCAATATTTAATTTTAAAAGCCTGTCATATTAAATGAAGTGCTCTTTAATATAGACCACAAGGAGAATGCAATTACATCTAGGGAGATCTTACCTCACTTATCCCCAAAATGTCTCCAAGTTTTCACCATAATTGTAGAGCCCTAGTTATTTATTTGCTTTCACAAAGTCATTTCTGGAGATTGTTATTCATTTGTGATTAGCGATTCATTTACATCTGACCCTCATTTTAAAGTCAACCGTGTTACGTGAACTCAACTCTCATTTTAATATGGTGAAACTACTCATTAAAAAAAAAAATCTAAAGAAACATGGAACATTAATAGTCAAATCAGTTTAAAAGCAAGTGAGCTGGTTCTACTCCTTTTTCCCATTTCTCTGGTGAAAAACTGAGTGGGAAAAGCATAACACATTAACCATGTTACCCATAGATAGACAGACAGGCTGCATATGTCTTAACAATCTGAACTCGTTGGCTTGAATTCAATTGCCCCTCCCTGTTGCACACAACAAGCTTCCATTGCTCCAGTCACAAGGGAATTTATGGCTGATTTATGATGAAATCGTCAACCCTGTTTTGGTCAATCCTGTTACTTTATTTGGCACTTACCCTTAGTCCTTTTTTATTCAACTTCTTGAGATGGGAAAACATTTTTGTTATGAAGTTGAACATGAGCTCTTTATCACAGAATGTTAATTAACATGTGAAATCAAATATTATTATTTTTTTACCAAGTTAACACTTCTCAAAAAGTCACAGAATTGGTGGAATGACCCATTTCACACTCCCGGTGTGAATTGGCTGTGCTGTGCCAGGATGCCAGTACAATTTTGGCAGGGCAGCCACCTCAATCTGGGTTTAATTCGGAGTGTCAAAAACAAATATAGGGCACATTAAATTAAAGTCGAGCATCCAGTTTGTTACAAAAATACAAACTTTATTGAACTTTTCCAATGTTTCCAAAACTCAAAAAGAAAACTATGAGTGACTGGGGCTATCACATCATATTTCACCCCTCTCGCTTCACTCAACAACAACAAAAAATGCAGGGTTATAGCCACAATCTCTATTGTGCAATTCCGTAAGAAATACACTCCTTGACATAGCATCCCAGAAACACAATGCTTTAATCAATGTATTGTCCCTCCTTTGTGAAGCAAGTGCAGGCAACGCCATAGGGTTGAAGGTTCTCCATCAGCCCCAGATAGTTCCACCCAGCATGTTGTGCTGCCGTCTGTCCTGAGCTGTGTCGCTGTCTGTGTGGCAGGCCTGTCTGTGTGGCTGGCCTGTCTGTGTGGCTCTGTGTGGCAGGCCTGTCTGGCTGATAGGCTGAAGAGGACCAGCAGACAGTTATTAATGGCTGCCCATTATTTTAATCTGCTCCTGAGGTAGTGGTTTACACACTAGGGGCTCATTGTATTTCCTGCTGGTCAATATTCTGCTCTTTTAACCCTTGACAGAGGAGAGACCTTACTAGTTGTGACCCAGGGGTCGCTGTGTCCATGTTATATTTGCTGTATTTGATGCTTCAGGAAGAGCTACCTTCCGCTATTTTGATGTGGAGTAGCTAATGCCTCTCAGGGCCTTTCAACAGAAGATCCGACGGCCTCGAGTTCTCATTAATGGAAGGAAAACAAAAGAATGTCTCTGATTTTCTTTGCTCATCATGTAGTATTTGGTAAGATCGAAGGGAATGGTGTTGCATTTTCCCCTGGAGATTTCAATAGACTCCTATGTAACTTGTAACTAGTCACTGAAATGCTCACCGTCAATTGTTTGTTTTTCATCCTGGCAGTTGTCGTGCCTTGATCCTCGAGAGCCAGATTAGCAGCTTTGACTTCTGACTTCAGGGGATGGACTCTCCAAGTTGCATCATGATCCATCCCTGACTTGTTTTAACCACTGGTAATTACTGTGATATTGACACATTGTTTTCCCAACGAACAGCCAATTAGATACAAAGAACATCCAATGGCTCACTGGTCGGAGCCTGTTTATTTAGATCTTATTTACCCCAGTGAGAATCCCCCCCCCAACCATATATTTAAATCCAAAGGCTGCTTCGGTGGTGGTGTGCTGGGGCTGTTGTGGGCTGCCCTCAACTGGTGCTGTCAGTCAAAATCAAATCAAATTGTATTTGTCACATACACATGGTTAGCAGATGTTATTGCGAGTGTAGCGAAATGCTTGTGCTTCTAGTTCCGACAATGCAGTAATAACCAACGAGTAATCTAGCTAACAATTCCAAAACTACTACCTTATAGACACAAGTGTAAGGGGATAAAGAATATGTACATAAAGATATATGAATGAGTGATGGTACAGAGCGGCATAGGCAAGATGCAGTAGATGGTATCGAGTACAGTATATACATATGAGATGAGTATGTAAACAAAGTGGCATAGTTTAAAGTGGCTAGTGATACATGTATTACATAAAGATGCAGTATATGATATAGAGTACAGTATATACATATACATATGAGATAAGTAATGTAGGGCATGTAAACATTATATTAAGTAGCATTGTTTAAAGTGGCTAGTGATATATTTTACATCAATTCCCATTATTAAAGTGGCTGGAGTTGAGTCAGTGTGTTGGCAGCAGCCACTCAATGTTAGTGGTGGCTGTTTAACAGTCTGATAGAAGCAGTCTTCTGGGCGTTGGTGATGATTGAAGGGGTGTTACTGCTGTGACTTTGGTGGTTTCTGTTGATCGTCACCAACTTCTTAAGTACCAGAACTGGTAAAGCATGTGTCTGTTGCCCCCTTCTCTTTGTCATGGTCCTTCGAGACGGATATGAAAAACTACCTCAGAACAACGACCGACTGACATGAGTCTCAGTCCACTTTCCCATTAGTAGGTTTATCCAGCTCTTATTTTTCAATGGAATCCATTTCTATTTTATTGTATTTGTTTCCACCTTTATTTAACCAGGTAGGCTAGTTGAGAACAAGTTCTCATTTGCAACTGCGACGTGGCCAAGATAAAGCATAGCAGTGTGAACAGACAACAGAGTTACACATGGAGTAAACAATTAACAAGTCAACAACACAGTAGAAAAAAGGGGTGTCTATATACAATGTGTGCAAAAGGCATGAGGAGGTAGGCGAATAATTACAATTTTGCAGATTAACACTGGAGTGATAAATGATCAGATGATCATGTACAGGTAGAGATATTGGTGTGCAAAAGAGCAGAAAAGTAAATAAATAAAAACTGTGGGGATGAGGTAGGTGAAAATGGATGGGCTATTTACCAATAGATTATGTACAGCTGCAGCGATCGGTTAGCTGCTCAGATAGCTGATGTTTGAAGTTGGTGAGGGAGATAAAAGTCTCCAACTTCAGCAATTTTTGCAATTCGTTCCAGTCACAGGCAGCAGAGTACTGGAACGAAAGGCGGCCGAATGAGGTGTTGGCTTTAGGGATGATCCGTGAGATACACCTGCTGGAGCGCGTGCTACGGATGGGTGTTGCCATCGTGACCAGTGAACTGAGATAAGGCGGAGCTTTACCTAGCATGGACTTGTAGATGACCTGGAGCCAGTGGGTCTGGCGACGAATATGTAGCGAGGGCCAGCCGACTAGAGCATACAAGTCGCAGTGGTGGGTAATATAAGGTGCTTTAGTGACAAAACGGATGGCCCTGTGATAAACTGCATCCAGTTTGCTGAGTAGAGTGTTGGAAGCGATTTTGTAGATGACATCGCCGAAGTCGAGGATCGGTAGGATAGTCAGTTTTACTAGGGTAAGTTTGGCGGCGTGAGTGAAGGAGGCTTTGTTGCGGAATAGAAAGCCGACTCTTGATTTGATTTTAGATTGGAGATGTTTGATATGGGTCTGGAAGGAAAGTTTGCAGTCTAGCCAGACACCTAGGTACTTATAGGTGTCCACATATTCAAGGTCGGAACCATCCAGTGTGGTGATGCTAGTCGGGCGTGCAGGTGCAGGCAGCGATAGGTTGAAAAGCATGCATTTGGTTTTACTAGCGTTTAAGAGCAGTTGGAGGCCACGGAAGGAGTGTTGTATGGCATTGAAGCTCGTTTGGAGGTTAGATAGCACAGTGTCCAATGACGGGCCGAAAGTATATAGAATGGTGTCATCTGCGTAGAGGTGGATCAGGGAATCGCCCGCAGCAAGACCAACATCATTGATATATACAGAGAAAAGAGTCGGCCCGAGAATTGAACCCTGTGGCACCCCCATAGACTGCCAGAGGACCAGACAGCATGCCCTCCGATTTGACACACTGAACTCTGTCTGCAAAGTAATTGGTGAACCAGGCAAGGCAGTCATACGAAAAACCGAGGCTACTGAGTCTGCTGATAAGAATCTGGTGATTGACACAGTCGAAAAGCCTTGGCAAGGTCGATGAAGATGGCTGCACAGTACTGTCTTTTATCGATGGCGGTTATGATGTTGTTTAGTACCTTGAGTGTGGCTGAGGTGCACCCGTGACCAGCTCGGAAACCAGATTGCATAGCGGAGAAGGCACGGTGGGATTCGAGATGGTCAGTGACCTGTTTGTTGACTTGGCTTTCGAAGACCTTAGATAGGCACGGCAGGATGGATGGATATAGGTCTGTAACAGTTTGGGTCCAGGGTGTCTCCCCTTTGAAGAGGGGGATGACTGCAGCAGCTTTCCAATCCTTGGGGATCTCAGACGATATGAAAGAGAGGTTGAACAGGCTGGTAATAGGGGTTGTGATAATGGCGGCGGATAGTTTCAGAAATAGAGGGTCCAGATTGTCAAGCCCAGCTGATTTATACGGGTCCAGGTTTTGCAGCTCTTTCAGAACATCTGTTATCTGGATTTGGGTAAAGGAGAACCTGGAGAGGCCTGGGCGAGGAGGCCGGAGCTGTTGGCCGAGGTAGGAGTAGCCAGGCGGAAGGCATGGCCAGCCGTTGAGAAATGCTTGTTGAAGTTTTCGATAATCATGGATTTGTCGGTGGTGACAGTCTTCCCTAGCCTCAGTGCATTGGGCAGCTGGGAGGAGGTGCTCTTGTTCTCCATGGACTTCACAGTGTCCTAGAACTTTTTGGAGTTGGAGCTACAGGATGCAAATTTCTGCCTGAAGAAGCTGGCCTTAGCTTTCCTGACTGACTGCGTGTATTGGTTCCTGACTTCCCTGAACAGTTGCATATCGCGGGGACTGTTCGATGCTATTGCAGTCCGCCACAGGATGTTTTTGTGCTGGTCGAGGGCAGTCAGGTCTGGAGTGAACCAAGGGCTGTATCTGTTCTTAGTTCTGCATTTTTTGAACGGAGCATGCTTATCTAAAATGGTGAGGAAGTTACTCTTAAAGAATGACCAGGCATCCTCACCTGACGGGATGAGGTCAATGTCCTTCCAGGATACCCGGGCCAGGTCGATTAGAAAGGCCTGCTCACAGAAGTGTTTTAGGGAGCGTTTGACAGTGATGAGGGGTGGTCGTTTGACTGCGGCACCGTAGCGGATACAGGCAATGAGGCAGTGGTCTCTGAGATCCTGGTTGAAGACAGCGGAGGTGTATATGGAGGGCCAGTTGGTCAGGATGACATCTATGAGGGTGCCCTTGCTTACAGAGTTAGGGTTGTACCTGGTGGGTTCCTTGATGATTTGTGTGAGACTGAGGGCATCTAGCTTAGATTGTAGGACTGCCGGGGTGTTAAGCATATCCCAGTTTAGGTCACCTAACAGAACAAACTCTGAAGCTAGATGGGGGGCGATCAATTCACAAATGGTGTCCAGGGCACAGCTGGGAGCTGAGGGGGGTCGGTAGCAGGCGGCAACAGTGAGAGACTTATTTCTGGAGAGAGTAATTTTCAGAATTAGTAGTTCGAACTGTTTGGGTATGGACCTGGAAAGTATGACATTACTTTGCAGGCTCTCTCTGCAGTAGACTGCAACTCCTCCCCCTTTAGCAGTTCTATCTTGACGGAAGATGTTATAGTTGGGTATGGAAATCTCTGAATTTTTGGTGGCCTTCCTGAGTCAGGATTCAGACACGGCAAGGACATCTGGGTTAGCAGAGTGTGCTAAAGCAGTGAGTAAAACAAACTTAGGGAGGAGGCTTCTGATGTTGACATGCATGAAACCAAGGCTTTTTCGATCACAGAAGTCAACAAATGAGGGTGCCTGGGGACATGCAGGGCCTGGGTTTACCTCCACATCACCCGCGGAACAGAGAAGGAGTAGTATGAGGGTGCGGCTAAAGGCTATCAAAACTGGTCGCCTAGAGCGTTGGGGACAGAGAATAAGAGGAGCAGGTTTCTGGGCATGGTAGAATATATTCAGGGCATAATGCGCAGACAGGGGTATGGTGGGGTGCGGGTACGCCGGAGGTAAGCCCAGGCACTGGGTGATGATGAGAGAGGTTTTATCTCTGGACATGCTGGTTGTAATGGGTGAGGTCACCGCATATGTGGGAGGTGGGACAAAGGAGGTATCAGGGGTATGAGGAATGGGACTAGGGGCTCCATTGTGAACTAAAACAATGATAACTAACCTGAGCAACAGTATACAAGGCATATTGACATTTGAGAGACATACAGCGAGGCATACAGTAATCACAGGTGTTGAATTGGGAAAGCTAGCTAAAACAGTGGATGAGACAACAGCTTATCAGCTAGCATAACAACAGCAGGTACAATGGCATTGACTAGGCAACGGGGCCGACAGATAAAACAAACAAGCAGAATGGAGTACCGTAATTAATGGACAGTCCAGCGTGCATCAGCTATGTAGCCAAGTGATCAGAGATTTAATATAAGAATGTGGAGCTTTCCAAAAGGGATGGTGAACCTTGGCAGTTGGGGGATTCTGAATCCCATTGTTTAGCTGTGTGGCTTGTGTGTGATAATTGCATGTTTGTAAATGTCATCCACAGCAAATCAATAAACCCATCATTGACATGTCTACCCCCAGTCCAATTTCATTAGGGTCATTGTTAGAACCAGAGGGGTACACTATAAAGCAGGATCAATGAGTTAGGGTCATTGTTAGAACCAGAGGGGTACACTATAAAGCAGGATCAATGAGTTAGGGTCATTGTTAGAACCAGAGGGGTACACTATAAAGCAGGATCAATGAGTTAGGGTCATTGTTAGAACCAGAGGGGTACACTATAAAGCAGGATCAATGAGTTAGGGTCATTGTTAGAACCAGAGGGGTACACTATAAAGCAGGATCAATGAGTTAGGGTCATTGTTAGAACCAGAGGGGTACACTATAAAGCAGGATCAATGAGTTAGGGTCATTGTTAGAACCAGAGGGGTACACTATAAAGCAGGATCAATGAGTTAGTCAGCTAACTTCGATAAACAACCAGGAATAACTGTTCATTTAAAAAAAGGTAAACATCGGTATTTGTTTTTGGTTGATGAATCGACTTCAAGCTTATGGTCCTGAGAACTAAAAAGTTATTTCAGAATAGTCAGGCAAATTAGCTGGCCACGGTGCTGCTTTGTTGTAGGGCGTCAATTTTGCTCTTCATTTCGGATGCACAACCGACCAAGGACAGACGCAAGGAAAGTATTTTGACAGAGAGATGGTTATTGACCATGGGCTAACAGTTCCCCACAGGTTTCTCTCAGCCTTCTCAAATGTGAAGTCCTCATGCGTTGGCTTAAGATAATTGAGGAAATAATCCTCTCATAGTGGACCTCTAGAGCCTGTTCGGTTTACTAGATTCAATTTCAAAAACACTCTCTTGATAGGAACATTAAAGCAATGGCTTTTTAATGGCCAAAACAGCTTTACAGTGGGTATATGGGAATGAAAATAGAATGCAATAAACCATTTAGCCGATGGAATTTGAACACTGTAAACCGTATTCCCTATCAACTGCAGTGATTAAACGTCCATGTTTCCTAGGTAGTTATAAAAAGAAAAAGAAATGGGATACAAATCTAAAATTGTAAAGCCTGCTCTGTGTTACTAAAGATAGGGCTCACCCATCAGCAGAACCCAAGTCCATTTTTGGTTGCACAGCACCATCTTCTGGCTGTTCTCAGGAATGACAGATAAAACCCTGCCCTGAAACTGCTGAATGTAAAAAGTATCAAATATATGACAAACAGTCAAATGTATTATTCCACCGACTCCAACATTAAAAAGGTGGTCAAAGGACAATAAGGGTGTATTCAGGGTAAGAGCACATTTGTCCTGTCCCACCATATTCGGGACAGTATTGCGGGTCCTCACGCAAGCCGTTTGGCAAGCAGAAAACAGGACCAAATAGACAGGGGAAATCGACAGAGTCAAAATGTGTTGCTAAGTCTGGCATATTTAGCAGTCTCGATGCCTGCTGCGCCAGAGAATGTAGGCGAATGAAAATCTTGTCAGGGCAGCTAATTCATTCTAGGAGGGTCAAAAAACAACAACATCCAATTAGAGTAGGCCAAGCATCCACAGTAATGTATTGTGTTCCAAAAGTAAGACATGATTCACAAAAATCGTCAAAACCCTAGAGAGAAAATGCATCAAAGTGCAATGTTTACTTTGTCTAGTTATTGTACAGGTTTGCTGTAATATGATGGTACACCACTCCCCCGTTCTGCAAATATTAAGAATGACATGTTAGTAATGTACTGGGGAATGTACACAGAAGTACATGCAGTACCAGTCATAAGTTTGGACACCTACTCATTGAAGGATTTTTACTTTATTTTGTACTATTTTCTACTTTGTAGAATAGTGAAGACATCAAACTATGAAGTAACACATATGGAATCATGTAGTAACCACGAAAAGTGTTAAAGCAAAATATATTTTATATTTGATAATGCCAAGAGCGTGCAAATCTGTCAAGGCAAAAAGGGTGGCTTCTTTGAACCTCAAATATATTTTGATTTGTTTAACACTTTTTTGGGGTCACTACATGATTCCATGAGTTTTATAGTGTTGATGTCTTCACTAAAATTGTTGTTTTTTTTTATCAAGAAAAACCCTTGAATGAGTAGGTGTGTCCCAAACCTTTGCTTGGTACTGTAGTTGTAGCATACTTTAGCCAGGGATTCAATGCAAGGCGCTGTTAGTCCGCAATTTACGCTTGAGAGGACATGAGCAGCGTTTACCCTAAATGTGATCTCCGCAAATGCTATGGAAATGACTTGAAAAGGCCATTGTTGGCTGTATAGTGCTGCACGCTATATAGCACCTCCTGCACTGAATCCCAGACTCTTTCTTTATAGCCGGCCTTTGAAGCAAATGATGTCTACTTTTACTGGAGAATCAATAATTGTATTGCAGAAAAAAAAACATTGTATCAGAGAAACATTTTTTAAATAAATTGCAACTTTAATTTGGTATATCGTTTCATTTCAACATTACTGCATTAGTTTTGTTTTCGTAATATAAGGATGGAATACTTACGCTAGGCTAACCGACAACACAGTGCACAGATGTCACTAGTGTCACTTTCCATACAGTTTGATGTTTGTACAGTAACATATATTTATATAACATATCAACGTATATATTTGAATTCACTTGTATAGAAAATAAAATATTTGTATTATTGCAAAGTACACATTTGCAAATCACTGGAGATCAATTAGCTGACATTAAAACAGAAAGGGAACAACAGTGAAACTAGTGCCACACATACATCCCCTGTTACACTTGCCATGCAAAGCCTGTGTGACCAAAAACCCACGTGCGTATTGCTCTTGCTTTAACGTGAGTTTTTGAGTTAAAGGTATCGCTTTAAAAAAAAAAGGTATTGTTTAAAGTGCTTTTATCAATATGGTGCGGCAAATTGTTACAGTCTCAAGAGGTAGGGAAAGGACGTCCACATACATTGTCCTGCGTTGTTCATCACTTACGTACCAGGCTGCAGTATGTTTTGAGTAAGGAGTTCTATCCACACGTGCACTTCAGGAGTGAGAACTGAGAAGTTTTTTTTTTTTTTTTTAGACAAGCAAATCCCTTTGGACACATACAAATGATGAGTGTGGGATAATTTCTCAAGTCCAGCCACCTGTCGATTCTCAGCAGGGGGAAAAGAAAACCAGAAAGCTCCTTTACCCTACGGCCAGTAATGGGTCAGGCCATAATAAGCATCTGACATGTTGTCAACGGTCATAGTCCTATCGAGGTTGTTTTTATACCCCTGATCTACTGCTCCTCCTACCCATGTAAGGAGAACAATCTTTTTGTTTTTAAATGACACTAGTTTGGATGAAAGCATTTGGTCTCTAATGTCAGTCTAGTTCGGGTCCAGTTTGGTAACCAACCACTTTAAAAAGCATATAGACCCATGTAAAAGCACATGAAGCAATATAAAGCTAAATTAACAAATAAAGCACATGGACCCAATGTAAATAGTGTATGGACCCAATTAAAGCATGTGAACTGAATATAAAGTAAATGAAGCAAAATGAAGCACATTAGCACATTGTAGAACACATGAAGAAATACAAAGCAAATTAACCCAAATAAAGCATGTGAACCGAATGGTAAAATCACATGTAGCAACAATTATACAAACGCAAATAAACACACGAACCGACGTAAAGCACACAGAACGCAGACAGAAACCACAAGCGTGGCCAAACTTAAGTCCCGTAGAACATAATACCCCTGCTCGTTAGGATTCCATAAGCACACTTCAAAACGAGGCAAGAGAATTCATACAGACATAGCTTCAACAAACCATCAAATGTCTTAAATAATTCAGCGTGGAGCCGAGAAAAGACAAACATTCATTTGCATTTGAACAATTAAGAAAATGAGTGAAGCAAGACATTGAAGCCACTTATAAAATGTTCACCTTCCTCTGCTTTGAGCAGGACATTTCCTTCCCTACAGGAAATATTGAACAAAGGCTGCTGCAACGTGACACATAGCATTGTCATACACCAATTCATCTCAGAGTCCCGAGACAGATCGTATGGCTTGAGATGTATTTGTCTGCATGGGACCACAACACAACGACGCAGAGAGTGATACAAAACACACGGCACGATTTTCAGACACACCAACCAGGGGTTGTTTCGATACGAAAACATCTGTTTGGATGGGAAATAAAATCTGTGTTTAAACTATTGATGCACAGTATGGTTGGTGAGAAACACTCGGACTATGATTTTAAGACAGCCTACATGTACTGGGCAACTACACTGAACAAAAATATAAACGCAACATGTAAAGTGTTGGTCCACTGTCTTATGAGCTGAAATAAAAGATCCCAGAAATGTTATATACTCACAAAAAGGTTATTTCACCTCAAATGTTGTGTGCAAATTAGTTTACATCCCTGTTAGTGAGCATTTCTCCTTTGCCAAGATAATCCATCCACCTGACAGGTGTGGCATATCAAGAAGGTGATTAAACAGCATGATCAGGTGCACCTTGTGCTGGGGACAATAAAAGGCCACTAAAATGAGCAGAACACAATGCCACAGATGTCTCAAGTTGAGGGAGTGTGCAATTGTCATGCTGACTGCAGGAATGTCCACCAGAGCTATTGCCAGAGAATTGAATGTTCATTTCTCTACAATTACCCACCTCCAATGTCGTTTTAGAGAATTTGTCGTCAGTACGTCCAACCAGCCTGACAACCGCACATCATGTGTATGGCGTTGTGTGGGCGAGTGGTTTGCTGATGTCAACGTTGTGAACAGAGTGCCCCATGGTGGCGGTGGGGTTATGATATCGGCAGGCATAAGCTACAGACAACAAACACAATTGTTTTTTTTATCAATGGCAATTTGAAAGCTCAAAAATACAGTGACAAATTCCTGAGGCCCATTTTTTTTTTGTAGAGGTATCTGCGACCAACAGATGCATATCAGTATTCACAGTCGTGAAACCCATAGATAAAACAGCCTGATGAATTGATTTCAATTAACCGATTTCCTCATATGAACTGCAATTCAGAAAAAATCTTTGAAATTGTTGCATGTTGCGTTTACATTTTTTCCCCCCGTAGAAATGTAAAGATCTGTCTTCTAAACACTAACGACAACAGTAGTTCCTCCTTTACAGCAGGAAACCATCGATGGTCTTTAAAGTGGTGGCCAGATAAAAGAGCGCCGGGGAAGCCTGGAAGTCAACTGCTCTTCCGCACTACAGTACAAGGCTCGGACAAATGGAGCTCAGAAACGCTCTCCAAGGATCGTTTCCCAAGCTAAAGTTGACTTTCTCTGGTTTCCCTTATATAACCTGTTTCGGGAACCTTGTAAATGTCATGTTTAAACTCTATTACCTTTCTGTGTCGTTTAAATAACAATACAATGGACGGAAATCAGCCAGGGAAGTATCAAATGTCAATCATTCCGTAACACTTCATTTTAAACCCCTATCTCATCAATAAGACCTTGTCCTCGTCGAACTCTCACAGCCGAAGCAGCCTGTCCTTCACAACAAGCTCTGACATTTCAACACCTAATTCAATTTGTTTTAGTGAAGGAGGTGAGGTGCTTTAATCTATTTCACCTTCCTGGACTCAACCAACAACTACCCTCAACTGCAATGCCCATGTGGGGGAATGGGGACATGACAGGGGTGACCTGCTGGAAAGGAGAACAGTGCACACACACACGCGGTGTAGTACTGTGTGCGTGCATGGCGACGGTTTATTAGTAACACGCCATTACATAGTCACCCGGTCCTCATGTTTCCCTCTCTACTGTAACCTCAGTAACCACCGTGCTGACAGTAATAGGTGCTGAGAAAACAGGAGATGAAAGTAAACAAATACACTAAGCACCTCTTCCTCACCTTCCTCTCTCTCTCTCCTCTAAGCTGTATAGAGACCTCTCCCTCTCTCCTCTAAGCTGTATAGATCTCTCTCCCTCTCTCCTCTAAGCTATAGAACTCTCTCCCTCTCTCCTCTAAGCTGTATAGATCTCTCTCCCTCTCTCCTCTAAGCTGTATAGATCTCTCTCCCTCTCTCCTCTAAGCTGTATAGATCTCTCTCCCTCTCTCCTCTAAGCTGTATAGATCTCTCTCCCTCTCTCCTCTAAGCTGTATAGATCTCTCTCCCTCTCTCCTCTAAGCTGTATAGATCTCTCTCCCTCTCTCCTCTAAGCTGTATAGATCTCTCTCCCTCTCTCCTCTAAGCTGTATAGATCTCTCTCCCTCTCTCCTCTAAGCTGTATAGATCTCTCTCCCTCTCTCCTCTAAGCTGTATAGATCTCTCTCCCTCTCTCCTCTAAGCTGTATAGATCTCTCTCTCCCTCTCTCCTCTAAGCTGTATAGATCTCTCTCTCCCTCTCTCCTCTAAGCTGTATAGATCTCTCTCTCCCTCTCTCCTCTAAGCTGTATAGATCTCTCTCTCCCTCTCTCCTCTAAGCTGTATAGATCTCTCTCTCTCTCTCCTCTAAGCTGTATGGAGACCTCTCTCCTCCCTCCTCCTCTAAGCTGTAAGGAGACCTCTCTCTCCTCCCCTAAAATGTAAGGAGACCTCTCTCCTAACCTGCAAGGAGTCTCTCTCTCCTAAGCTGTAAGGAGACCCCTCTCTTACTCTCTTGGCATAAAGTGATAGCACACAGAGGTCAGAGAGGGACAAGGGTCATTCTAACACCAAGGTGACAGCCAGCAAACTAGGCCACGGTCTTGGACATCTTAGGCTTCTCTAGTTGAGACAGTTACAGACTCCAGCTAAAGTTGTCACTCATGTTACAAATCTAAGATGGTTATACAGTAGGTGGGACGAGGGGTTGCTACGCTATTGAATCAATGTTAGGTGCAATTTACTTTGCACCTAAAAGTGGTTGAATGTCCCGTTGAGATGTTCAGATCGATGAACAACAGTAATCACATTGACAATATAGCCAACAGCCTTTTCAAATCAAATGAGTTACTCCTATTGATCCTAAGGCTTGGTGTAGAAAAGAGAAGCAATGCACTGTATACATAATACCTATACAACCATATACTGTACATGACAAGGTTTTCATAGTTGTATACAAACCCTAGATTAGCCTTAGTTGTGCCGAGCAGAATAGGTGTTGGCTCTTGCGTTCAGATGTGTATTTGCTTACAACTAGCATTGACAAGATCACATCATGGCATATGCTTTAAAAAGGGCATCGTTCAATTAAATGGTTATAATCAATATAGCGCTATACACATTTCACACCAATATACTGCATTGAACTGCTACTTCTGCCCATGCCTGTATCGCCAGGGCAGCATTTTAAATAACATGCAAACCTCGTTGGGCATTCGGTGCTCGCGTATGTGACCAAGCGTCTGCGTAGCCAAGCGCTAAAATGGAACTTGGCTCCATTGGTCGCCCTGCAAGTCCCCTCCTTATTGGATATCAGGAAGACACAAACCCACGCGAAAGCAAGAAAGACAAAACGAGGAGCGATTAACTAGGGATAACGAACTGAAAAACTAACTAGGTTTCCCTTTTTAACTGTGGATTCATCGGAGTAGTGATGCACGATTTTGACTCCGGGTCAAAAATTCTACCATGAACCAGCTAATAATCGGACCGTATGCATGTCAGGTATAATAACAACCCGATGTCCATCTCCTAGGATAAACTAGCTAGCTGGTTAAATGTCTATGAATTTTTAATGTGTGTTTCGACCTGCCCCAAATTAACATCGTTGGTTTTGATATTTTAACCTGCGTGTCATGATTGTGTCTGTTGTGGATTGACAAAGTCAACATCCCTGTGATGGTGGACGCGTAAATATATATTCTGGGCCATTGAGGTGGTTAGACGACAAAAGATCTGTTCAGTCCACCCACATATCCTTCACAGTGATGCCTAAAACTCCAAAATGGCTATGGAACACTACATTTTCAAAAGGGGAGTGCTAAAAACCAAATGAGGAACGTTAAACCGGCAACGGGGTCTTTTAAAAATGTCAAAAATACTTGATGTGAATAAGGTGCAAAGAGAGAATAGATCAGTCATAAAATGTGACTACGGACAAGAGAATATGGAGAAAACCGCCACAAAATGGTTCTGAAATGGCCCATACTAGAGCCTTTTCTTAAAGGGAACTTGTAACATATCCTCCTGAGACCCAACTATTCATTTTTGTCCACTCTCTTTGACATGCCACTGTGTTAAGTCCTGTTGTAGGACATTCTGGGTTTATCCAATGATATCACATGGGTGGGGGTGTGGCCTAGATAACGTTCTCTTCCTGGATTTTCAAAATGGCTGCCAACACAATTAGCATATGCTGTGGTAAGAAGGTAAGTGTATGTATTTGTGTAATTGTCATTTTTGTGAGTTTGAATTGAAATTCCTTCTAGTAAATATCTTAGAAAGAATGTGGAAGGTTTTCAGAGCAGTGTAACCATTTTTCCCCAAATTCAATACGAGTTTTTATAAATGCCCTCTGTAGTAGACATCAGGATGTGACAACTATGTTTACCTACTGTACCCATTAACTGTAATATACATGTTTCATATTTACTATCAACTTTTTCTTTATGTCCACTACAGTGCACAATACAAATTTGTCTTTGTAAATTATTTGAACTCAAAACAGTTTTTTTGGCTGGGTGCCAGGAGTATAACAGTATTTGCTGTGATTTTAGGGATCGGCTTCTATAGGGGAGTGAAGTCCATTCAAGATCAACAAATCTCTTGGTGTTGCATCACAATCCTTCTTGTATGTAAATTATCTTCTACTGCACAGCATACACATCTCAGCGATGCTGCCGATTTTGTATGTTCGATTAAAATAGAGAGGCGACGCTTTAAACGGCGATGTAACATTTCCAAGTGTGGCGATTGACACATTCCTTAGACTTAGGGTCTCCATAGGCGAGGTGGTGAAGAAAGGGGTTTTGACTGTGCTAAACTCGACAGACATTACAGTGTGAAGTACATCCAGTGTACACCACGTAGAACCCTGACCAACTGAAGGACAAACGATGACAAAAGACAACCACATAAACAACAGCCTCATATCAACCCTGAAATTAAAAACATGCCGTTTAAGAGGTGAATTGTGTGATACAATGCACCTAGTGAAAAGGGGTTTACTCTGTCTGACAAAAAAAATAAAATGAGGCCAACTTTTCTTGAAAGTAGAAGACCGATCGTAAACGTTATGAAGACAAAATGTGGAACATCGTCTGTGACTAAACCAGTCCAACCCTTTGGTAACGCATAATTATGTTCCCCTGTCTTTAGGGATAATTCCCACCAAGCCCAAGATCAGCCAAGGTGGCGACTGCCTTCCTATCACTTAAACAATTTAGTATCCTTTTCTCTTTTGGTTCATAAATCAAGTTATGTCCCAAGTCCTTTCTTAACAGTTTTGGCTTTATTTGTTCCTCAACCAATGGGATAGCAAACTCAAATGAGGTGGTGGTGGAGTGAGAGGAGGTGGACCTTTCCCCTGTAGTGCCCCGCTCATGGGGAGGAGCCGCTACAACCAGGCCCCTCCCTATTCCTCGCAATGGGAGGAGCTAGTTGTTGTTTTTAGGGAAGGAATGGTTCATCCTCCTCATCCTCATTACTGGGTCCCGGGTCACTCAGACACCTCATCAGCCCTGGGTTCTTGTTGCCCCCCTCTTCCTCTCCCTTCTCTCCTTTCCCGGCCGGCTTCATCATCAGACCTCGATCCTCATCCCGGTCAGCCCCCTCCCTCTGACCCAGGCCCGTGGCACCCTCCCTCTGACCCTGGCCCGTGGCACCCTCCCTCTGACCCTGGCCCGTGGCACCCTCCCTCTGACCCAGGCCCTGGCCCGTGGCACCCTCCTTGGAGAACTCGTTCAGCATGTTGACAGAGTCCGGGGACTGGGGGGAGGCCAGGTCCACCTGGATGGTGGGGACGCCGTCTGAAGACGCCTTGATGTTGTAGAAGGCGTTGGGGTCTGCGCGGGGCAGGCAAGGAAAGGGTTAGCACACGGTACATTACTCCAAAACGGGGGAGGCCAACCCGAGCGCACGTTGAGGAGGCAAACGTGTAACGTCGCAGATAGAAATGTCACGAATTGAGCTTACTTCATTCCCATTCTACACGTTAAGTGTATGTGTTTGTTCCATGTAATACCTTGAATTTCTGAACGTTCCACCTGGCATGGCTTGTTTAGTCGAAGCAGGTGTGCTAGTGCTGAGCTGGGCTAGAACAGCAGGCTGACACACTGTGCCTCTCTACGACTCGGGTTGGCCAACCCTGACTAGAACAAATACTTCAACTGTTCCGAACAAAAATAGACATACAATACACATTCACAAAAAGACTCACATTATTATTTATTTTTTTATGCACACTCATGAACAGACAATTACACCACAACTGTGGAGCTGCATCATGCCGTAACCTGATCATGTCAATCAAATGTATGCTAGAATCATGGGTATCGCATTGACAAATGGAAGCGAGCAACATTTACATGCATATACAGTAAGATTGTAGCCGAGGCCATTGGTCGCCACAGCCCATCGCCTTCTACACTCACTAGGACTGTACTACATACCTGGAATTACTTTGGCCCCTCCCTTCTCAGCTTTCAAACCACTGCCTACAATGAAACCAAGCGCAATGCTGCTTTACATGCCAACTTACACATGCAAACATATTTCCAGTCGAAATACCATTAAAAAGGTGGAGTAGCCTACTGTATAACAGCGTAATATAATAGTGCAGATAGCGTCATTAAACATTAAACTGTACAATCTTGCCAAACTAAGTATACTACGTGTGAAGTAAACGGGTTCCTTTCGACTCAAAACGACATCCAAATATATTTTTTCAAGTGATAAAGTGCAAAAGGTGCCCAAAAGGTCCTCGACGGAACAAGTTTCCTTCCATCATCTTTCCTGTTGCTTCAAAAGGAACCTTGCAACAACTGTTGCTTCACACTACTAAGCCAAGCCACGCTAACCTGGTTACACATCCACCATAGTTGCTGGAACCATGCTGGAAATGGACCATTTGAATGGAAATATCAGCGCCAGACCAGTAACGGTAGAGGGATGGCAAAATAGTGTAAGAGGGGAGCGTCAGAGTGTGATGTGGGTGTAGGATGGACTCACCCGAGGCCAGTCTGGCTCTGCACATGGTGGGGGAGTCAGGAATTGCGCCAGGGACTGTGAGGTAGTTACTCATCTCTGTCATCTGTTCACAGGCACACACAAGCAACCGTTTCAATATACAAGGGTTGTGGGTTCGAATCCCACATCAGACACACGTAGTGGATACTGTATGTCGGCGACTGCCAGTCACTTTAGATTAAAGCATAGCGCCGTACAGCCATATTACTTACAATACAATAGGATACGTTGTCCATTTTAATGGAGATTATTTTAGTGAGGTCAACTATACAGAAAGAAATGCATTACAGCAATACATCCAAACACTAGATAGGCCTACACCAAATCAATACAACACAATATGACTGGCAATATCATAAAGCCCAACCAAGACACCTCCTGAAGACAAAAGTGCCATTAAAAGTTTGACAGGTCACTAAATTGTGTCTACCGGTCTGTCGGGATCAGCGTTTTCCTCAGCTCTACGGTGCCCTTTAAAAAGTTCTATTCAATCAAAATGTTACTTCATTTCCTAAATAAAACCATTCTGCTGGGATCAGCAGAGTCCTCAGTCTACAGTGTCCTTTTTAAAAATCTGTTCTATTTAATCAAGATGTTACTTCCATTTTCATTACATAATTAGATTCATAATTCATTGCAAGTTGGCCGTTGGGCCACAAGGCTGCATAAATGAATCAGGAACTGATTGTGTCAGGCAAATTAATTGAATGGAGGGGGTGGGACACTGACTAAATCCATCAGTTAGGCTAAATTAATGTGAAGAAAGAAAGTTTACTACTGCGAGTAGTGAGAGAACTTTGTGTCTGGTTGTCTGTTGAAGTTCTCTCTATGTCTGGGGGAGTCTTAGCATGGCTTCCAAAACTGATTTTGCCACATTTCATCGTTTCACCCAGAAGAACAGATGTTTTGACCAGATCAAAAGAGCAGCGTTTGGCCACGTGGGCTTCCATCCTTAATCCCACCCTCTTTCAGAAAGTAGGCTGCTTGGACCAGTAACTTTTGGGAGGATTGCACGTATCAGTCTATTTTATGTAACGTTTGCCCATGAGGTGATAAAAATAGTTCTATTGAATTGGTAGAATTCCAGACTAAGTGAGCACAACAATGGTGAACGCAGCGTTCAATCTGGTTTAACCAGGCTAGGAGAGTCTGCTGGTCTTACCTTCTTTTCTAGCTCGATCAACCTCTGCTTCTTCAGGAGGAAGTCGTTCCATCCGTCCTCGAAGGGATCGGCCACCAGAGTGTGTCTGTTGTAGGAGCGCAGCTGGAGGGAGAGACAACACACACAACTCACACTATGGGGACAGGAATGCTATTGAGCTAGGATCACATAATAATAATGATAATACACTTTCCAGGCACCAGAGTGGATCTGTTATAGGAGCGCAGCTGGGAGGAAGGAGAGACAAAGCACATTCATTCAACTCGCACCACGGGACAGGGAGGTCTCGTCTAGGACCACACAGCAACAATGCACACTTGTATTCATAACCATACAGGCTCACGACTACTTCAGTACTATAATATCTTAAGAGATGTTACCTTTGACAATACTAATGAGGACATGACAAACGAAGCAATGTATGTAAAATGTATGCAAGCATGACTAAGTCGCTATGGATAAAGGTTTTGCTAAATTGTCAAATTGTCTTCTCTTTGCAAACAGAGTGAGCATCTGAATTCCTACATTACTAGCCGAGAGCATCCCCCCCCCCAAAAAAAAATGGATCTGATATCAGCTTTGCAGTTGCCCTCCTAATGTTACCCCTCAGATGTCAATGCTACCCCTTACCCCGCAAGAGGGTAAATCTGATCCTGGATCAGCGCTCACCCTCTGGCGGGTCTTCTGCAGGTTGCTCCTGAGGATCTTCCTGATCTCCTCCTCACGGCCCTTGGTGAACTGAGGCAGGGCCCGCTCTGCTACAGGGGGCGGCAGCTTCTTGGGCTGGATGTTCCTGGGAGAGAGTATGGAGAAAAACAAGAGACACATTGACTGCGGCTCTATGGATAACTATGGTTGCTGTTGGCCATTACCAAGCTCTAACTCACTTGGCAATTACTTCCTGTAACATTCACGAGAAATATTCAGGCACATTCTCCCATAAGTTATTTACAGGAAGTCATTTATCGTTCAGCCTCTTGACTTTCAAACCTCTCTGGCGCTCGCAGACAATGTGGAAATGGCTATTCAGTGTAGCGCTGGTGAGCTAAAAGGAGCTGGAGGAGGAACGAGAGCGGAGCACTCACTGCATGGAGACCTGCGAGGGCACGGCGGAGGGCAGCTTGACGCCCCCGCCACTCTCCACCAGCTCGATGGCCTGCTTGAACTCCATCTTGTGGTAGAAGGCGATGAGCTGCGGCTCCTTGTAGCGCTCGCCCGCGATCAGGCACTTCTTTATGTACTTCTTGTTGAAGCGGTTTAGCCTGAAGGGGAGAGACGAGAAAACAAGTCAACCTTCGAGTCCTTTTATCCAATTGCCTCCATGTCTTGTTCCCGCCATAGTACACAGCCATAACCAGCCTCATTAAAACCTTAAAGGTTCATTGATGAAAAGCTCTTGAATATGAGTAGAACACACACACACACACACACACACACACACACACACACACACACACACACACACACACACACAACACTAGGAGACCGTGTTGCCACTGGCAGGAACACACACTGTGAAAACGGACCGCTGTTTTGATCATAACGCCCTAAAAAAGGAGGGACTCTACACCAGAGAGATCGATCCAGTTAGACGTGGTCACGCTCTAAAGTCTGTCCGGAACGGAATCCGAACCATATGACAACTGCCGGGTGATAAACGGGCCATACAGAGACGTCTGAGCAAATCCTATACAATGGTTCTCTTGAGAGAATAACTGCCACATACAATACCCAAGGGCTGTTCAAACACCATACTGCTGTGGGTAAATACTGCATAGGGAAGGGAAATGCACAAGATGATTCAAGTCCACTCGGTTAGGAATGGCGACGCTATACGATTGCCATCACATTCTTGGATTCGGTAAGGTTTCATTGAAGGAGAAAGCCATCTGTTCCGAAAGATAATCCACTTAAGGTGCTTAGCTGTCACTGCCAGCGGCCGAGGGATCGCAGCGTCACCGCCACGTTTACGGAGTCAGCCTTAGGATCTTTGTTAACCCTGTTAAAACACAAGTCAAAACCGAAGGAAAATCGGCAACAAGCCGAGATGACTGGACTGTGTGGTGGAAAGGTGTCACGTTAAGGGTCTTAACTTGAATGTTTTTATACTGTGAAAATAAAATTACACAGCGCTCGTCACCGTGACCCTTTAGTCCTTCCTTTGCTACCTACTTGTCTTTCCAGTGGTGATGGCCGTAGTGTCCACAGATGTCCTCAATGCCAGTCAGCAGGTGGTCCAGGAACTAGGGGGAGAAAACAATGCTTACATCTAAATATTTTTTTAAACTTTTTAAAAAGTGTAACCAAGCCTAATCTGTTACTACTTTTTCCTGTCTCTTATTATATGTAAATAGTACAGAGAGAGGTATATTTTCCCATCATAAAGGCAACCATTTTGTCCTTTTTGGGATTTTCCCCTAAATAGCCTTTTCTCCATGGAGATTCTCTCACTTGCAACAGGAATTAGCCACAATCTGGCCAATAGAGAGAGCATTAGGCCGAGATGATGTCCACCACACTCACAGATTGAAGCAGAGAAATAGGCACTGGCAGATGACGTTCGGTCGGTGGTCAATTCTGTTCCTGTATTTGGATTATGGCCACCGCTGTGACAGTTCTGCACAGGGACAGTTTGACATGCGGAGTTGCTATGGGAACAAGACGTTTTGGTCGTGCCACTGAATTTATTTTACATTTGCATCAAAATCGACGCGCATAGCAATGTTCTTGGGCAGCGAAGGGATTTTCTTGACAGCAGTTTCTGCATCAGTTCTATCACTGGTCGAAGAAAACGTTCCCATTTCTCGCAATAGTACTTTATAATGAAAGCCTCAGGCAAGGTGACACCACAATAGGTCAGGGTCAGCCCCAGGTGCCAATTAGTCAAGAGATTCTTGAGTAAAACAACTGCAGCCTCAAATATCCATTCATCGAACAACCTACTGACCAATTTGTGAGACCACAAACCTAATGGTGCTGACACTAAAACCATGAGGGACTCTACCCGGCTCTAAGATGCCCTCCTCTACTCCTGGTGCATTCCAGGAGTCCTAAAACGGCTCGGTTGACTTCACATCACTGCCATTTACAGTGGGGAAGATGCTATAAGCTGGTAACCGGGGCGTCTAGCCTAGAGCGCCGGTGACTCATCGCTCCTCGGTGCACCAGAGAGCCAACAGAGCCCCGTAGAGACACTGTGTGTGTGTGTGTGTGTCGTGACATTATTCTGTGGCTATTATTAGCAACAATAACTACCGAGAGACGGTGTGCCGTGCTGCTCAGTGGTCACTCAAGGGCAGAGAGAATGACCAGTAGCATCAGAGGAAGCCAGGCCTAAAGCAGGGGGATTTTACTTGCCACAATCTGGCAACCAGGGTGGATGAGTCGGTGGAGACCGTGGAGAAGGAGAGGATGGTCCATTGGGAGCCATGGAACAATGCAGGAAGTTTAATTAGTCCGAGTTAAGAGGAAGCAGGGGAATGCTGCTTTCCAATATTAAAACCTCAGCAAGGCAATGTCAGCAAGACAAAATACATTCCATTAATGGCCAGTACGGGGGAAGGGCAGAGCAATATTTGGCACTCAACATGTAATGACAGTACTGTAGTCTGGACAGATACTGCATTTGAAAGTCAAAACATCCCGCAGATTGAAATAACCAAATAGTTCATTTAACCACAGCCATTCATGCAATAGCCCATTTTAAAAACAGAAAGCTGGCTCGATAATTACGGTGAACAAGGACAGCCTTGCAGTGTAGCTTCAGTGAGTTTCTTGCTCTTGTGCTGCGAATTTCATAACCTGACCAGGGCCTGTCGGGCCTGTATTTATAAAGTGTCTCAGAGTAGCAGTGCAGATCTAGGATCAGTTTTGCCATTTAGATCATAAAATATCAGCACTCTTACCAAGAGACGCTTTACGAATACGGGCCCAGAGCTCGTATATCCCCAGGAGGAAATGAACTTGTCTGATGGGTGGTTCAGCTACAGAGGAGGGGATAGAGAAGGAGAGGCCAGGATGTGAGGGGGTTGATGGTGGTTTAAAAGGTCACCTGGGTGTGGATCTCCTCATTGATGGAGCGCTTGGCCTCCTGCTTCTTCTTCACGGCCAACAGGTCCACCAGGGGTTTGATAGTCATGCCCTGAGAAGGGGAGGAGGAGAAGAGAGGAAGAGAAGAAAGGTACCATTTGAGATCCAAAAGAACAAGTGATAAATGTCCATCTTTAAACACTATGCGACACCAGCGACCCGAGAGAAGCCTGTAGATGTCCATTTCAATACCTTTCATTCGTGTGCATGTTCGTTTCCTCAGTCACTGCACAGAGAAGCACTGGCTACGGGCAGATGCACACATTCACACTGAGGCGATTTGCGATCTAATGCATATTGATTAGGTTGTACCAAAACATGCCGTGCACACACACACACACCACACATCAGGGTCGCCCCGAGCATTTTCTCTCTTACAGTTTGTCAGGAGTTGCTCAAAAAAACTTTCCTCTTGGATAGATGCAGCAGTTCAGGTGGAAATAAAATGCTAAAATGCATCCAATGTCCTCAAACAATTTAGCAGTCAAGCGACATTTGCATTTAAATGAGACGTGCTGGGAAACGGTATTATCAGTGCTGGTTAATATACCACTTGGCATACTGGTTCAAGCAATCCCTTGTATCCTGTTCCAGTGTGTCTGTTTGTTCCAGAGTGTGTGTGTGTCTGTCCGCTCCAGTGTGTGTGTGTCTGTTCCAGTGTGTGTGTGTGTGTCTGTTCCAGTGTGTGTGTGTGTGTCCTGTTCCAGTGTGTGTGTGTGTGTCTGTCTGTTCCAGTGTGTGTGTGTGTGTGTGTCTGTGTGTGTGTGTGTGTCTGTCTGTCTGTTCCAGTGTGTGTGTCTGTCTGTTCCAGTGTGTGTGTGTGTGTGTGTGTGTGTGTCTGTCTGTTCCAGTGTGTGTGTGTGTGTGTGTGTGTGTCTGTCTGTTCCAGTGTGTGTGTGTGTCTGTCTGTTGTGTGTGTGTGTGTGTGTCTGTCTGTTCCAGTGTGTGTGTGTGTGTCTGTCTGTTGTGTGTGTGTGTGTGTGTGTGTGTCTGTCTGTTCCAGTGTGTGTGTGTGTGTGTCTGTCTGTTCCAGTGTGTGTGTGTGTGTGTCTGTCTGTTCCAGTGTGTGTGTGTGTGTGTGTGTGTGTCTGTCTGTTCCAGTGTGTGTGTGTGTGTGTGTCTGTTCCAGTGTGTGTGTGTGTGTGTCTGTCTGTTCCAGTGTGTGTGTGTGTGTGTCTGTTCCAGTGTGTGTGTGTGTGTGTGTGTGTCTGTTCCAGTGTGTGTTGTGTGTGTGTGTGTGTGTGTGTGTGTGTCTGTCTGTTCCAGTGTGTGTGTGTGTGTGTCTGTCTGTTCCAGTGTGTTGTGTGTGTGTGTG